>NC_039359.1:153096388-153194199 GCF_003573695.1 Papaver somniferum
TTATGTCTGCTCCAAGGTCTACTCATTATGCAGCTGTTCTCAGAATTCTAAGATATATCAAGGGGTCTCTTCATCAAGGTCTGTGTTTCTCATCAAAGTCTGATCTCACTCTTCAAGCTTACTCAGATTCCGATTGGGCTGGGGATACAGATAGAAAATCTATTACAGGCTATTGTGTGTTCTTGGGAGACTTGTTGATTTCATGGAGAAGTAAGAAACAAAGTGTGGTTTCTCGTTCAAGTGCTGAAGCAGAGTATAGAGCACTTGCTCACACCACATATGAACTCATTTGGTTATGGTGGCTACTTCGTGATATGGGAGTTCTAATTTCTGCTCCTACACCACTGTATTGTGATAACAAGGATGCTATTCAAATTACACACAATGATGTCTTTCATGAGCGTACAAAACATATAGATATAGATTGTTATTTTACTCGTCATCGTTTCAAGAAAGGTACAATCACTCTTCCGCATGTTAAATCAGAATTTCAAGTGGCTGATCTTTTCACCAAGACTCACTCTGCAGCTCGTCTTCGATTCTTAATTTCCAGACTCAAGATGTGTACTTCACCACCTTGAGTCTGAGGGGGGTGTTAAGATATGGTCAAGATATGATATATCTTGACATTATTGTGTTTGTTATTTGGTTGTAACTGCATATATATTCTTTCTGTATATATCCTAGATATTGTTAGGTGTATCTTTTATTTGCCTTATCTAGTTGTTAGGTGTATCTTTTATTTGCCTTATCTAGTTGTGTAAACATGTATAAATCATACTTTTGCCTATCAATGAAGATACAAAGAATTATTCTCACAACTACATTAGAATCTCTATGCTCATGTTTATCACTAACTACACTCGTTGTTAATATTGGTATTTCCTTAGTTTGGGTTGTTTTGTTTTCAATGTTAAACATAATTTCCTGGAATGTCAAGAGCCTCAGGACTTGCAAGAGGCGTGCTCGTGTTAATAATTGGGTCAAGTTTCATAAACCTGACATCCTAATTCTGCAAGAAACCTTACTGCCTTCTTGCACTATCTCTATTACAAATCAAATTTGGGGTTCTACTTTCTCGGATTGGCGTGCTCTGGATTGATGGGTCGTTCTGGAGGCATTTTAGTTATTTGGAATCCTAATAAAGTTACTTTAATCGACTGCATCATTGGTACGTTCTCCATTAACATTCATTTTTCTAATAATTCAGACAATTTTAATTGGTTGCTCTCGGGAGTCTATGGTTCTTGTGATCGGTTAGAAAGGAAAAGGCTCTGGAAGGAACTCAATATAATAAATGCTATCTGGTCTCTTCCTTGGGTGGTGGGGGAGACTTTAATGAAGTCTTATCTATGCATGAGAGAAAGGGGTGTTGCCGCACAGACAGGGGAATGCGTGAGTTTAATAGGTTCTGCGATCAGCACGAACTCATTGACTTACCTATGTCCGGTGCAAAATATACTTGGAGCAGCAGTTCCATGTCATCTAATCCTCGTTTGAGTAAAATTGACAGATTCCTAGTCAATTCAGCTTGGGAAGATCATTTTCCTACATTAGCAGTCTCGGCTCTTGCTCGCCCTTTTTCAGACCACAAACCAATTCTTCTTTCTTGTTCTTTTGAGGAGGGTGCCCCTCCGTTTCGATGTGACACAATGTGGTTTCTTGATCCTTCTCTTCTGCCCCTCATGAAGATTTGGTGGTCTTCTTTTGATGTGGATGGTAGAGCGGGTTTTGTATTGTCTAAGAAATTCCAATTGCTGAAATACGAACTTATAGATTGGAACAAAAACGTGTTTGGCAGGATCGATAGAAGAAATGAAAAATTGTTGCAGCACATTTCTCTTCTGGATCAGTCTGATGACAATAGAAGTATCTCAGCCTCTCAACTATCTAAAAGTAATGAGCTAAAGGTCGAGTATGAAAAGGCAGCGGATATGCTGCATCTCCATTGGATTAATAAGTCCAGAATGCAATGGAATGATCATGGTGACCGTAACGCCAAGTTCTTTCACAAAATTGTCAACTTCCGTAGAAGAAATAATAGAGTTTCTAAACTCAAAATCAACGACAGTTGGGAAGAGGACAAGTAACTCATTAAAGACCATATTGTTTGGCACTTTGAATCTCGGTTCTCAGCTGCAGACGACCCTCAAGTTTCTCTTGCTGGGATGAACTTTAAACAGTCAACTCCGGAGAATGCAGCCTGGTTAGAGAGGCCTATAGAGGCTGATGAAGTTCTTATTGCCTTAACAAAATTGGGTCAAAACAAAGCTCCGAGTCCCGATAGGTTCAAGTGCATGTGATTCTTAAATGTTGGGATTTCATGAGGTCAGACATTATGAAAGTGGTAAAGGAGTTTGAGGATTCAGGTCCTCCCTCCGTCCTAGTTTATTTGTCAAAATTGGTTTTTGCACACATATTAAGAAATGTAGAGAGTATATTTTTTTTCCAAATTTACCCAAGCTGGTATTTAAGATACATAGTTTTTACATATTTAGTTTTTTGGTCTTTACTTGAAGAATTCAAAACAAAGGATATATATAGAGAGGAGAATTTAAGATTGTGTATCGGAAATAGAATTACACAATTCTCAATACTAAAACCTGATTCCAACATAAGGGAAAATTAGGATAAAAAGTGAAAAATATGAAACTTAGTAAGTAATTTAGGACCAAAAAAATCCCCAATTTTGACAAGTAAACTAAGACGGAGGGAGTACAATAGATTGGCGTCTGAAATCCATCTTCATCTCTTTAATTCCTAAAAAAGATCCTGTGGAACAGGTGAAAGATCTCAGGCCAATAAGTCTAATTGGAACTATTTATAAAGCCATTTCTAAGGTCTTAGCCGAGAGGTTGAAGCTTCATATTGCGCCGCTCATTTCAGATCATCAATCGGCCTTCATAAAAGGTCGCCAAATTCTTGACAGTATCCTGATAGCTAATGAATGTCTAGATTCAAGACTTAAGTCTAAAATTTCAGGTCTTATTCGCAAGATAGACCTTGAGAAGGTGTTCCATAATGTGAAGTGGCCTTTTCTCGACGAAGTTGTTCTTCGTATGGGCTTTGGGACTACTTGGAGGAAGTGGATAGGGGGCTGTGTTAAGAAAATTCCCTTTTCTGTGCTTGTTAATGGAACTGCTTGCGGCAAATTTTCCAGTGGCAAAGGTCTTTGTGAACATGTAAATCACGAGGGAATCTATATGTTCACAAACAATATTCAAACTGTAGGTACCAACTCGTGCTGATAATACAATGGCATTGATTCCTTGGCTCAAAACCTTCAGGTTTATCATAGCCTCATCTAAGAACACTGCAAGTGGCGTTTACGCAAGGGGAGATAAAGAAAACGAAGCATAAAAGTAAAACTCATGAAGCGTTAGACAAAAATAAAGTGTTGAAATGTAAATGAGACCGGGATTTACGTGGTTCAGCACTAAGGCCTACATCCACGGGGTTGTTGTTTCACTATGTACTTGATGATTACAAAGATAGTCGAGTGACTTTGTAGTTTACATAGGTCTGTCTATTGTAAAGGACTAACTTACACTTACAATCTTTTCTCTCTCCTTCCCCCAGTTTTTCCGATCCCTTACTCTTGGTGGAGAGGGGGTATTTATAGGGTTAGAGTGTGGGACCCATCTCTGAGGACCGTTGGAGCCTTATCTTCTTGTGTTTGTGTCCATCCCGCGGGGGTCTTCGTTTATTACTTCATCACGCAGAGTCGTCTTCGTTCGTTCCACGGGTTGATCGACACGTATGTTGCTCAGAGTGTTTAATGCGGGTAGTTGAGGTGCCTGCTCGTGTCAGGCAAGTGTCTTCTGCCCCTGTTACATCCGTGTCAGTTCATTTTCTCTCCACCGTTGATCTTGGCTTTTGGGGATGAGATAAAGTAACTCTTCGGGAGTTATCTGGTGCTCCGCAGTACATCGTGTTACCGGTACATTTTTAACTTCTGCCCTTAGATTTGTTTGGGCAAAGATCCAACGTCGGCGGGATGAGTATCTTAGCTGTGGGCACATGTCATCATGCTTTGATGACTTTGTCCGCATGCTCTCCACGTATGTTCCTATATACACGTGTTTGATGATGAAATATGTGCACACAATTTGCCCCTTTTCTTCGGGCTTGAGTGTTTAGTGGGAGCATTGAAAAAACAGTCGTTACATATTCTTCCTCTCTCCTAATAACTTCTCCTAGAGACTTGGGCATGTTTCGTATTCGTGCATTAACTGCTCATTTAATGGGCACGTTTCCCATTCCTCCCTTAACTTCCTTCTCTTTCTTTCGAGTATATTAAGGAGGGAGAAAAATTAATTTCATTCTCCTTCGAAAATTAATTTCATTCTCTGTCATTCTTTGTTCTTCAGCCATTAAATTCTGTCTTTCTTTGTCTTCAGTCATTCAATTCTGTCTTAGCATTTATCACGCTCCCTTCATTGTTTCTAGTTTGTTTCGTTATCTGTCAGTCTTCATTCTTTGTTCTTCGACCATTAAATCCTCTGTCTTAGCATTAATCACGCTCCCTTCTTCATTTTACTGGTTTGTTGTCCTCTTCCTGCTGTTTGTGGTGGTAAGGTTTCTTTTCTTTGTTCCTTTTGTTTTAAGCTGTGTCGGTTGTAAATTTGCTGTGTTGATCGTTTGTAGCCTCCCATTTTTGCTGGTCGTCCTTGTTTGTGATGAAGAACCCTTTTCTAATGCTTGTATGCTAGTTTGCCCCTGTTCTTCGTCGGAAATCAAGGAGGCCATTGTTTTACGTGTATTGAATGGATTTTTGAGTTTGGGGTTTTTAGGGTTTCTGTGCTATGTTGAGATGGACTTCCAATTTTGTGGTTTTTGATCTTTGGTAATGACCTTGTGTTTGTTTCTAACTTGTTTATGTGTATCTCTTCGCAGCCATGTCTGACCGTCCGCGTCCTCCTCATCAAACTCGGGTTCTAGTCTACCGAGATCTCCTCCGCGCAGAGAGTCTCAAATGGATCCCCGTGGTATAGAGTTTCTTGTTCAGGGGCGAAGGCCTCTCCTCTCAGGAAAGATGGTCCTTCAAAAAATCCTTCCGGGTCTCGAAACGCTGCCGAGCGTGCGGTTTCTCGTCCTCGTGATGACGTTAGGTGTACGCAGACACCTCCTCGTGCGGTTGCTTTTGATGTTCCTCCGCTGCGTTCAGTAGTGCCTGTGCAGTACCCTCTACCTCCGCCTCCAGTACTTCCTCCAAAGGGAAAAATACCAAAGGTTGTGTCCCAAGGACTGAATCGTCTAAAAATCCTTCTTTGAAAAGACGAGCTTCCGAGCTTTTGTTGGTTCGTCTGACCCCGCGGAACAGGATGAGGCTCCCCGGTGATACGCAGTGTTCCGGTCAGCAAGAAGAAAGTGACGTTCAAGCATATTGACCTTGAAGTTTTCAAAAGAAAAGCATGAGCTTCAAGCCTTCGAGGTTCGTTTCTATGCCCCTGAAGATGATATTACTTATGAGCTCCTCTCGAAGTATCAGTTTGACGAGTTCCATCTGTTGACTACGGTTGGAGCTTTCGAGGCGGGTCTTATGCTGCCGTTATACAAGTCTGGCGACTCCTTCTATTACGATGTGCTTGCTGGTCGTGAAGGCTCTTCTACCAATACTCACAGCCGTTCCGTGTCGCAATTATCGGGGAATTATCTCCGTGCACTGAAGGAGTGTTATCTGCGGAGTAAGGGGCAGACGACGATGACCTGTTACGTTCCAAATCCCGCGGAGAGGGAATGGTACACTCCTGAAAATTTCAACAACTCTTTTGGCGATTACGTCAATAGTAGGAATCGTAAGCCGTGGAGTGTAAGCCTTCGGAATCTTGCTGCTCCTCGGGTGAGATTCGTCTGTTAAGTGAGGTCAGCGATGCCAAACTGAAGTATGTTCCGGGCACCGAGGGGTCTAGTCAGCGGAAACTTTTTCCGGCCCGTGAGAGGATCAAGCGTGACCATGACTACGAGTGGCACGCTACTGTGATCGAAGTCGTTGGCCCTTGGGCGTACGGTTGGATTCCCGGTCCACGCGGTTGGCGTCCTTCTGGGAGTAGCAGCCACGTGAATCTCCTCCGGCTCGTTATGGAGATTTCTGTCCTGGCGTTTAAACTTCGCAGGTATGAACTTTCCTTATGCCCTCGACGTCGTTGAAGGAGACGAGGAGGAAGGTTCTGGTGCCATACTTCCACCGAAGAGTGCCACTACTGCTAAGGTATGGTTATATCAGTTTCTGGCCGCGCTTGGTCGAAAAGTAACTCTGTGGAAAGTAACTTGGGAAGTAACTCTGTGGAACATGTGTTGGTTTGCAGGCTTCGAAGAAAAAGATTGGGCCGAAGCAGTCTTCTACGATTGTGATGGGTGAGGCTGAGGTTCATGAAGAAGTTACCAGTCCGGCAAACGAAGAGTTTGCCGAGGATGAGATTTCTGATGGGGAAGAACGTATTGATACTTCCCCCCTAATGTTGAGGATTGGTGGCGGGTTTTGAAGGGGATGGAGGAAATAATGCCGGTGGCTGATGGCAGTGTTCTCGCAGATATGTCAGTCCTGCTGGTGATGCTGCGGGAACTCTCCCCACCATGTCTCAAGAATTCTCGTTTGACCGGGTTTATTCCGCAGGGGATCTCCTTGACGATGCTCTTGATTTTCCTGAAGACTTCTCTCTACTTTCTCCCAATGATGATTGGGATGTGCTCGGGAATCTGGTAAGGACGACGCTGCTGCACAGGACGGGGGCGCGGGTGATCACGATGTGCGTGTTGATGCCGAAACTTGTGTTGATGAGGCAATATCAGCCAAGGGAAGTCCGTGGTTGATTCGCCTTCTGAGGATTTCCCTCACTCGCTGACTTTGAGGGTGAGGACGCCATAATGGATTGGCTTAAGAAAAAGGGTTTGCTATTTGTCCCTCATCCTGCCCCTGTGATTGCTGGTGAAAAGGATTCCGATGCTTATACCCGTCGGATGATGGAACTCTGTCCAAGGCGCGGGTATCCGAGATGTGGGGAAAATTTTAGTGTTCCCGAAGCTACCCTTGTACCGGAGCCTCCTACTTCTGTCGAGGATATGATGGCCATAGCTGACGGTTACCAGTATGGTTTTCCTCAGCAGCGTGTCTTGGAGGTAAGTCTTCGTTCATATCTCTTCGTGACGATTGAATCCTTCGGTGTAATAATGTTTGCCGTTTTATGTGTAGATGATGAGGAGTGAGCATTGTAACCATGTTCTGTATCAATTCTTCAAGGCGAAATCTTTGAAGCTGGAGGCTAAGCTTCGTCACAGAGAAAAGGAACTATCTGCGGCTGAGGAGGTAGAAATAGAAGAACTGAAGAGGAGCCTTAAAGAGAAAGAAAGCTGGGTGAAGCGGAGGCTGGGCTTCGTTCAGAGCTTACTGTCGTCGTGCTGAGTTAGAAAACTCGCGGCCAAGTTTCAGCTTTCACAGGTTTGATTCTTTTTCTCTTTTACCCTCGCAGTGCGTCGTAATTCCTCTATTCCTTAGTTGTTCTGTCTGAGTCTCCCCACCCTATCTCCAGTGGGTGGCGTCCCCGAGTTGATATGGCTTCGAAACGAAAGGGCACGGCAAAAATCTCGTATCAAAGAGCTGGTCGAGAAAATTAAGAGTGAAGCCAAAAAGTGGGACGCGGGCTGAGGTATGGCGCGAAAGGCATGTTCAAATGGTTGATATGCAGAATCAGTATAACCATGACCGTACTTTGTTCAATGGTACGCTGCTGTGGACAAGTGAGAATCTGCGGGAATCCCGTGAGCGATCTTCGTTGTTGGAGTCTAGGATACATCTTCTGGAAGAGGAACTAAAAGGCTCGCTCCCTTCCTTTTCCGGGAGTTGATGAGAGCATGCTGAGTCTTACCAGAGAACGGGACGATGCCCGAGCCGAGGTTTGGGCTCTAAGCAAGGCCCTTGCTGCGTCTCGCGCTGAAATAGCGCGTTTGGTTGAGTCTGAGAGAAATCTTGAAGTATGTATGTACAGACTTGGCAAAGGTGTATCAGAGATAAACAACGAGGTCAACCATCTTCGTCACATGGATTCGATGAAGCAGGTAGAACTAGATGCCAGTCAATTTACTCTCACCAACCTTCAACTAGATTATAAGAAATTATCCGGAATATGACCATCTTGATGAAGCGCGAGATGCGGTTGTTAATGAGTATGAAGAGGCTTCGGCTTGTGTCGAAGGTATAACTCTATTTCATCGAGTGTGATTGTGTCTTTACTGTGCTAACTCCCTTGTGTTGTTTTTCAGAGCTCGAGGGACAACTCCGCGTTGCAAATGAAAAGTTTGAAAAGGCTCAATCTTCCTTAACGCAGCAGGAAGAACAGACTAATCATTTTAAGAGTTTGGCGGCGTCCCGCGAAGAGGCCGTTGGTGCAGCTTCTAAAGAAGTGAATCGTCTGTCTTCGTTGTTATCCCAAGCCCAACAGCGGACGACAGTTATTATGCATAAGGCTCGGTGTCAATTGGCTGAGGAGACAAACAAGATGCTGGAGAAGATTGAGCTTGGCCTTAAGACCGAGCATGGCCTTGTGAAAAGCTATCCACGTCGTCCAGTGCCTGCTTCCCTGCCTGGCTCTTCGGGACCCTCATCTGGTGGGAGCGTCCCTTCAACTCTTCGGAACAATCCTGCTGATGGTGGCTCTTCTAAGTAGAGACCGCAGCATCATTATCCTTCCGTTGAGATTCCTTGTAAATTTTTGGTGTAAAGAGAATATTTTGGTGTGTATTCCTTGTAAATTTTGGATGTGTATATTTACAATCCATGGCCTTGTCGCCTTTTGTAACCAACCTTTATGAAATGGATCATTTTTTTGATATACCTGCAATATCAGTTTGTTGTTTATTTTAGTCATTGTGATGAAAGACTCTAAAAATAAAAGAGGATTTTAAGTGTTTGGGTGCGATCCCGAAGGGAGGTACCTTCGTGATCGGCTTGAGACCTGTCACCCCGCTGGCGAACCCTTGGCCAGAGGATTCCCAGACGGTGGGGGCCGAGGCAACGTTCTAGGATATGGGGTTAAAAAATTTACATACACCCATTCCGTCGACCCGTTGCCTTAAGATTGGTTGGGTATCTCTTTCTGCTGGGTGCCTTCCCCCTGGTCTTACACTTATGGACACTGACGGGGGAGCCCTGAGAGATTGTAGATTAACTACTTTCCCCAATATTGTATAGGTTTAGTTACTTGATATATAGAAAGCTTGTTTGATTGATAGGTTGAGGCCTGCAATTCCTCGTCCAGAGATAGAAACATGTAGAGTGGTCACGCTCCCTTCTTCTTCTGGTACCCTTCACGCAGTTGCAAGCTGCGTTGCCCTATGGGAAGTATGGTTTGAGCCACTTAGCATTCCAAGGATGTCGGAGGACTTCGCCTTTCAGATTACGAAGGTAGTAGGAACCGCTTCCCGCAATGTCGTGTATTATAAAAGGTCCTCCCCACGTAGGTGCTAACTTTCCCCATCTCTCTCGTTGATACTGTGGGATTGTTCTCAACACATACTGTCCCTCTACAAAATTCCGAAGCTTTACCTTTTTGTTGTACTCCCTTGCAAGTCTCGTTGGTAATTTTCCATCTTCTGCAATGCGCTTCCCTTCTTTCTTCTAGGTCGTCCAATCTCTCTAACATCATGTCTGTTGTGAGATTTTCTCCCACGCTTCGGTCTTTGTGGTTGGCATGAGTATCTCTGTAGGGATGACTGCTTCAGCTCCATAAGTGAGGAGAAACGGGGATTCCCCAGTGGCAGATCTTCGCGTTGTCTGTATGCCCATAACACATTGTGTAACTGTTCACACCACCGCCCCTTATGTTCGTCTAATTGTTTTTTGAGGATAAGGGCGAGGGTCTTGTTGGTGGCTTCCGCTTGTCCGTTGCTTTGAGGGTATATAGGGGTGGATTTGTTTTCCTTATTTTGAAAGCATCGAAGAGCATGTCTATGTTTTTCCCTTGTAATTGCTTACCATTATCGGATACGATTTCTGCTGGTATGCCGAACCTGCAGATGATGTTTGGAATATGAAAGTAAACACATCCACGTCTCTGATCCTGGCTAAGGCTTTAGCTTCCACCCATTTACTGAAGTAGTCCGTGGCTACTATCAAAAATCGCCTTTTCCCTGATCCTTCGATGAAAGGCCCGACGATATCTATGCCCCATTTGCGAATGGCCACGGGCTATCTACAGAATTTAACATTGTTGCTGGCGCGTGTATCTTTTTGGCGAAACGCTGACATTCTTCCATCGTCGGGACATTCTTGCGGCATCCTGTATCATCGTGGGCCAGTAATATCCTTGCGTTTTGGCTTTGTCGGCTAGTGATCTCATACCGCTATGATTCCCTGCGTCCCCATAATGGATGTCATTTAGAATTCGGTGCCCCTTTTCGAGATAAGCAACGTAGTAGTAACGGTCCGAGGAAGGATTTCTTGTACAGGACCCCATCCCGAAGATCATATCTTCCTGCTTTGGAGAGTATTTTCCTAGCCTGTTTATGGTCCGCGGGTAAACTTCCCTTTTCGAGAAACGCATGGATCACCGTTCTCCAATCATCTTCGTTGCTGAAGTCTTCGTCTTGATTTGCTCTTGACAGGATATTCTTCGTCAAAATCGTTATGGATGTCTCTCCTACCTGGTCTTCGGTATTTTCTTCCACTGTATCTTGATTGGTAGCGAAGGAGAATTGAGGTGTAATCGAAGGCTCGTATACCCTTGTTATTTTAATAGCTTCGATGCTTTCTCCTTCAGCATGGATGATATATATGCAGGGCATCTGCGTGCCTGAGATCCCTTCTGCATAAGTGCCGGAACTTGATGTTCGGAATTTGTGACGCCAATGTTTGGACCAAGGCCATGTAAGCTGAGAGGGTGTCATCGTACACGTTGTACTCGAGCCCTATTTGCCGTATGACAAGCTGTGAATCACTTTTAGTCTTACGTCGGCTACTCCCATCTCTATTAATTCGGAGGGCATGTACGACTGCCTCGTATTCGACGATGTTGTTGGTATGCTCTTTGAATTCTAACCTGAGTGCCTGTACAATCCTTTCTCCGGTTGGGGTGGTGATGACAATGCCTATTCCTGCTCCTTCCTTATTTTTGGAACCGTCGACGAAGACTTCCCATTGTCTTTGACTCGGGGTTCGAGGATATCCATTGGATCCTTGCTTTCTTCTCGGCTTCTGGTATTCCCTTAATCTCATCGTCGTTGTCCAGGGGAAGGTCTGCTAAGAAATCCGCCAAAACTTGGGATTTTCGAGAATGTTGAATTTCATGAATGATGTTGAATTGGTCCAGGTGGGTGTTCCACTTGGCTATTCTGCCCACTTTTCCCGCGCTTTTGAGGACTGCTTCCAGTGGTGCTTTGCATGGGACCCGGACGAAGTGAGTTAGGAAGTAGGTTCTCAGCTTTTGAGTAGCCCATACCAATGCTAGGATAAGCTGTTCGATCTTTGTGTAGTTCCTTTCCGCAGAATTGAGGGTCTTACTGACGTAATAGATAGGTTGTTCTATCTTCGTATTGGTTTTGACCAACACTGCGCTGACTGCGTCTTCGGTTGCTGCTATGTATAATGCCAAAACCTCATCAGGATCCGGCTTCTGCAGGATCGGAATCGAAGCTAGGTGTTCTTTGATTTTTTGGAAGGCTTCTTCGCATTCTGCGGTCCATTCAAACTTGCTCCCTTTTTTGAGAATATTGAAGAAATGTTGCATTTGTCCGAAGATCGGGCAATAAATCTGCCCAAGGCTGCTATGGACCCATTGAGCTTCTGAACTTCTTTTAAATTCTTTGGGGATGGCATTTCTACTATGGCCTGAATCTTCACTGGGTCTACCTCGATGCCCCTTTTTGTTACCAATACCCGAGGAATTTCCCTGAGGTGACACCGAAAGTACATTTCTCTGGATTTACTTTCATGCGGTTTCTCATTGCTTCGAAGATGTCTCTCAGATCCTTGTGGTGATCTTTGCGCAGCTTGCTTTTGACGAGCATATCGTCAACGTAGACTTCTAAGGTGCTTCCGATCCATGGCCTGAAAATAGCATCGACCATTCTTTGGTATGTTGCCCCTGCGTTTCGAAGTCCGAAAGGCATTCTAGTGTAGCAATAAAGACCATGTGGTGTGTAGAACGCTGTGTGTGGCTGATCCTCTTCTGCCAGGGCCACTTGGTTGTAGCCAGAATGTCCATCCATGAATGACAGTTCTTCATATCCTTCTACTGCTTCTACCAGCTGGTCTATGCTTGGCAATGGATAGCTATCCTTTGGACATGCTTTGTTGAGGTTAGTGAAATCGATGCATATCCTAACCCCCCATTTTTCTTAGGAACGACGACCATATTGGAGATCCACGTAGGGTACTTGACTCCTTGATGAAACCTGCGTCTAGTAGTTTTCGAAGTTCTTTTTCCACTGCCTTATGATATTCCGGCGCGACTTTTCTTATTTTCTGTCTGAAAGGTGGCGTGCCTGGTTTGATGCGCAGCTCATGTTGGATTATTTTTGGGTCAATCCCAGGCATATCTCCTAATTTCCAGGCGAATACATCTGCGTATTCTTTAAGTAACTTGGTCAGGGAATCTTCTCTCTTTTCGTCCATTATGGTCCCTACTTTGATCATCTTCGGGTTTTCCTCCGTTCCTATGTTGATTTCTTTTACGGGCTCTACTGGCGTGAAAACCGGCTTCGGATCCCCGAGGACTGGGCGTTCTTTAATTGCTACTTGGTATGTTTCTGTCCGTTGGCTGCTGAAGTACTTGTCTCTGTGTTCCGGACATTATCATCTTTGGTCAAATCCCTTCCTGTAGTTTCCTTGAGGAACTGGTCTATGGCCTTCTCTTTCGCAGCTTCTTTATTTTTAAGTCTTCGGGTTTTGTGTTGCTTTTATTGTTCGTTGTTGATGCGATCCTGAGTGGCTTGGCACTCTCTTGCAGAGACCCGATCTCCATTGATTTCCATTACTCCCTCAGGTGTAGGGAATCTGAGATATTGGTAGTATGTTGCCGCCACTCCCTTGAGTTTATGTAACCATTTTCGTCCAATGATGGCATTGTAGGGGGACGGGGCATCCACTACGCTGAACCGTGTTTCTACTTTCATGGGTCCGGCGTCAACCTGCAACACGATGTCTCCCAATGGCTTCGTGGGTGCTCCATTAAATCCGTAGATGGTGTAATAAGAGGTCATTAGCTGTTCTTCATAGAGATTCATTCGTTTGAATGCATCGTAGAATAGAACGTTCACTGAGCTTCCCCCGTCTATGAGGATCTTTTTAAGGTTACATCCAGCCACGGGTAGTGTGAGGACCAAGGGGTCGTTATGGTCTTCCATATCTTCGTCGATATCTTCAGCATCGAAGATAATAGGTGAGTCCGTCCACTCTTCATGTTCGTCCACCTCTATCCCATCGATCTTATACAATTCGCATCGGTCCTCGAACTGCTTCTGTAACCTCTTTCCTATCTGTGTTGTAAGTGAGGGCCCTGCGGTTTCAGAACACGCGATGGTGTTGATTGTGCGGTTCCCTTATGGAAGTTTGACTGGCTTGGTTCGTTTAGATCTATCCTCTGCGACATCCTTTCGTATGTAATGTTTGAGCTCGCCCGCATCAATCAATTTCTGGATCATTATTTTGAGGTTTTTACATTTTTCGGTCTGGTGCCCGTTGAAACAGTGGTATTCACAGTAATCTTTGGATTTCTCGGTTCTTGGGGGTTGTTTTCCCTTAGACCATGGACATTCCAGATTTTCCCTTGCTTTGACCTCTCGCAGGATCCGAGCATAGCTAGCATTGAGCTTTGTGTAAACTTGATCTTCGAACTTCCGATCGTCTTTTCGCCTTTCGTCCCTTCGTTCTTTCCTATCTTCGTGAGGTCGTTCCACCGAGCAATTCCTTTTGGTTCCAGTGGTTTGTTCTGCGGAATTTGTACGGTGAGTTCACTGTGGGTACGCCCTCGGGTTTTCACGCTGGATTTCTTCAAGACGAGCGTGTTTTTCAATAATTATTCGAAGATCCCCCTATGTCTTAGGCACGCTTCCATGAATCTCAACAAATAGTTGACTCATTCGGTCTAATCCCCACTTGTAGCAGTTGATACTTACCACCGGGTCCACACTTCCTATGGCTTGGAAGACCTTGTGCCATCTTTTGGTGTATTCCCTCGTGGTTTCCTTATAGCCGATTTCCAGTGAAAAGAGCTTATCCATTCCAGTATTAACAGCCTTGTTGTACATGTAAGTTCTTAAGAACATTTCTGCGAGTTGGTCGTATGAGTGGATGGAGTTTGGCGGCAGATTATCAAACCAAGACAATGCCGATCCCTTCAGACTCGATGGGAAGTATCTACAGAGTACTGCATCGTTCTGGCTCCATCTAGCCAGTAAACGGTTATAATACCGAATGTGTGAAGCGGGATCGCTGGATCCGTCATAGCATTCAAATGTCGGGACAGGGAATTTGAGTGGAATAGGGGTGTTGGCCAGGCGATGAGTTAAGGGTGTGGAGTTAGCCTCTCTCATGACTTCTTCTAACCTTCCTCCGCCTTGTCTACTTTTTAATTGCCTGATCTCTGCCATCATTTCATCACGCTGCTCTTCCATCGCGCGGTGGTGCCCTACGTTCCTCTGCTCGTGATAGCTTGACTCTCCATCGTCATAATCTGGGTCGGATGCGCTACTTCCTCTGGCCGCGTTTCCATTGGCTGCTACGATGACTCTTCGGTCTCGGTTTGGTTCGGGTGCCTTTGAATTTGCTTCATCGAGTTGTTGGCTCGTCTTTGTGCTTAAGGCAATCCGGTCTTTTAAATCCTGGTTTTCTCTAGCCAACAAATCCACAGCATCCGCATAAACCTTTTGGCTTTTCTTCAATTCTTCAAGTTCGGCCATCAATCGGTCTGATTGGTTCGACCCTTGATTGGGAGTCCCAGCTCGTGCTATTACGGCCAGATCGTGCCGCCTTCTTCTATGGTTTGTACTAAAGGCGGGGGAGGTTCAGCTTCGATTGTTGGTATTCCCAGATCGGGCGGAGTGCCCATCTGCGGTGTTAGAGCCACCTGCACAGTTTGATTCAGCTCATTGGTTGATGGCATTCCGAAGATTGGCGGATGCGCGGGTTGGTACGTTCTGGATTCATCCACCCTTTCTTTTGGTTGGTGAAATTGATTCGTAGCAAGAGTTTTCACGGCTTCCGTAGTCTTCGGAACTGCCGCTGTCGTATTATATTTTGTTGCCGCTGCTCTGAGGGCCGCGGCTGCAACAGAATTAGCATTCATAGGCGAAGTGATTTCCGCAGTGTCCTGTCTCTGACTGGTCATTTTGGCTTTGTCTCCTTTCTGCTTGCTCCGGGTGATGACCGGGGTTGTCCTCGGTGCTTCCTTCGACGTGGCTCTGGATTTTCCTACTTCTTGCATCTTTCTGCACAAGGGAATTTCAAACAGCGAGAAACATAAATGTCCGTGCGGATCGGGTTAGTTTGCGAAAATTCCTAATTCCACGACAGGGAGAAACTGCCCGAGGGCCACAGAGAACTCTTAGGGAAGCTCATTTGATTAAAACATGAGTTAAATTATATGGATTAAATTCTTATTAAAAGTGCGGATTCATTGAAAGTATGAGGAAACGCGAGAAAACCCCTTTTAAAACTGCACGTAAATCCTTTGAAAACTTACGAAAACCCAACGGAAAGATAGGTCCGTACGAGATCTAGAAAAATGTAGATCCGTGGATCTAAGTAATAAATCTTTTAACCAGTAAACGACGATACTGTCGGTAGTACCGAAGACAACGGGTGCGTTTTTGAACATGGTAAAGTTAATAAAAGATAAATACTTTTAAAGATAAAGAAGCAGAGCAATCTTACGTTAACTTAATTATGAAATCACAGGATAAGATAAATCTTTTACCGGGACGAAGTCCCTGTTTCTAGCGCCAAATTGTGAACACGTAAATCACGAGGGCATCTATATGTTCACAAACACTAATCAAACTCTAGGTACCAACTCGTGCTGATAATACAAAGGCATTGATTCCTTGGCTCAAAACCTTCGGGTTTATCATAGCCTCATCTAAGAACACTGCAAGTGGCATTTACGCAAGGGGAGATAAAGAAAACGAAGCATAAAAGTAAAACTCATGAAGCGTTAGACAAAAATAAAGTGCTGAAGTGTAAATGAGACCGGGATTTACGTGGTTCAGCACTAAGGCCTACATCCACGGGGTTGTTGTTTCACTATGTACTTGATGATTACAAAGATAGTCGAGTGAATTTGTAGTTTACATAGGTCTGTCTATTGTAAAGGACTAACTTACACTTACAATCTTTTCTCTCTCTCCTTCTCCTCCAGTTTTTCCGATCCCTTTACTCTTGGTGGAGAGAGGGTATTTATAGGGCTAGAATGTGGGACCCATCTCTGAGGACCGTTGGAGCCTTATCTTCTTGTGTTGTGTGTCCATCCCGCGGGGGTCTTCGTTTATTACTTCATCACGCAGGGTCGTCTTCGTTCGTTCCACGGGTTGATCGACACGTATGTTGCTCAGAGTGTTTAATGTGGGTAGTTGAGGTGCCTGCTCGTGTCAGGCAAGTGTCTTCTGCCCCTGTTACATCCGTGTCAGTTCATTTTCTCTCCACCGTTGATCTTGGATTCTTTTGGGGATGAGATAAAGTAACTCTTCGGGAGTTATCTGGTGCTCCGCAGTACATCGTGTTACCGGTACATCTTTTTAACTTCTGCCCTTAGATTTGTTTGGGCAAAGATCCAACGTCGGCGGGATGAGTATCTTAGCTGTGGGCACATGTCATCATGCTTTGATGACTTTGTCCGCATGCTCTCCACGTATGTTCCTATATACACGTGTTTGATGATGAAATATGTGCACACAGTCTTCGTCAAGGGAATCCGTTATCTCCATTTCTCTTTTTGCTCGTCTCTGAAGTCCTGAATATGATGCTCGCAAAAGCAACAGAGGTGGGTTGGTTGGGTGGCTTTGCTGTGAAGGCCGATGGTACCAAAATCAGCCATCTTCATTTTGCGGACGACACTTTGGTCTTCTTGGATGCCGACATCGAGCTGGTAAAATTTTTAAAATATAATCTCATTTGTTTCGAGTTGATTTCTGGTCTGCATACAAACTGCGAAAAAAGTTGTTTGTTCGCAGCGGGCACGATAGACAACATGTCTAAATTTGCCGCTGTCTTGGGTTGTTGCTATGACGCCTTTCCAACAATTTACCTTGGTCTTCCTCTTGAAGTGGGATAGAGTTATTGAAATTTGCAAGTCTAGACTTGCTTCTTGGAAAAGAGGTATTCTATCTGGGGCGGGTAAACTCACTTTGATTAAAAGTGTGCTTCTGAGCATCCCTATTTACTACTTCTCGTTATTCATGGCCCCTCAATCTGTCATTAAAAGATAGAGAGAACAATTAGAGACTTTCTATGGCATGACTCAGCTATCTCTAAGAAGCATCACTGGGTTTCTTGGCCCACCGTCTGTGAGCGTCTTAAACACGGTGGTTTGGGAATTCGTAGCTTGAAACTTATGAACAAGGCTCTGTTGTCAAAGTGGTGGTGGAGACTAGGCAAAGAGCGTAACTCTCTTTGGGCTATTATCATAAAAGAAAAATACGGTCAGCTGGACCTTGGTTGGAGAACAAAAAAACCAACGCAAGTTCACGGGGTCAGCCTTTGGAGGAATATACATGCTACGGCTCATGATTTCTTCGATAAAGCGATGTTCAAAATTGGAAATGGGGCGAAGATCAGACTTTGGGAGGACAAATGGCACGCGGATGGGTCTATGGAGATGTTGTGTCCTAATCTATACTCCTTATCGAACACCAAAGGTATTTCTTTACATCTTGCTTACACTCCTCATGCGTCAGGATTAAATTGGGAGATAGGTATTATGCGCAGGAGATTGTATGATTTTTGAGATAGAAAAAATGGCTCGTTTGCTTAATTATCTCGACTCTATTTCGTTTACCCCTGACGACGAAGATGAGCTCTTGTGGCTGGGACATAGCACTGGCCAATTCACAGTTAAGGAAGCTTATTCTTGTGCCAGTGCAAGTGCTTCCACCGCCAGTTTCCCCAGAGCTAAAATTTGGAGCAACAAATGGCCTCATAAAATTGGGTTTTTTCTTTGGCAAGTTGCACTAGACAGACTGCCCACCCTAGACAATCTTCATAAGAGAAACAACTCATTATTCTCGGCTAGTGGGAATCCGGTCGCAAACATTTGCCCCATGTGTCATCTGTTCCCAGAATCATCAGCTCACATCTTCCTCTTCTGTTCGTTTGCGAAGAGAATTTGGTCGTATTTCTTTGAAGCTGCGAGATTAAATTTCAGTACTTACTCCACCACTTTAGATCTCATTAATGATTGGTCGTCTTCCGACTTCTCTGGTCCTGCTAAAGAGCTTTGGAGCAGGCTCTACACCTCTATCATGTGGTCAATTTGGGTTGAGAGAAATGAAAGATCTTTCAACAAAAAAGAGAAGTGTGCTGCGGCTATCATATTGGAGGTTAAACTCAAAGTTTTTTCTTGGTCTCGTTCTGTTGCCAGGTATCTCTTAAATATAGCCCACACATTTATTAACCATATTCATCCAAATAAGTGCTTATGCTAACCAAACAAACCTTTATAAGAACGATTTTTTGGGGACCATGGTTTTTTTGGGGACCATGGTTTTATTTTGGATAAAGACATTAGAAGTAATTCTAGGTCACCCCATATCTAGTTATTTATTTAATACCTAATCTACCCTCTTAATTAATTTAGGTTATGATTAGTTAAATGATTTAGTTAAAAACAATTAGTGAGATCAAATTAAAAGATGAGTTTATTATTAGTTGAGTAAAATTATTGTGAGAGTAGAGTTAGAGAAGATGAAGGAGAAAAACATGGAAAATAAAAAAAAAATCCAATTCACCCCCTTTGAGTATTCAAGTGATGAAAACTCATCTGATTCTTCATCTCCATCCTCTCCAAGAATATTTGTTAATCTTCAAAATGATCCGGATTTGGCTTATTTCTTAGATGGTGATTGTATTCTTCCCCAAAATGAAACTCAAGATGAAAATGATGGATTTTATCAACCACAACCGGAGGAAGAGTATTTGGGTGAACAGGTATGCTCCAAACTTAGATAATGTATGTTGAATTGGTAAAAACTTCCCCAAAAATGTAAATTTTTGAAATGGATTTTGCACAGTTCGGTTACATTATATGAAGAACATGTAACCGAACTGTTCTAAATGTGTAGTTCGGTTGCCTTGTGAGATGAATAAGTAACCGAACTCATTTGAAAATGTAGTTCGGTTACTTTATCCAAACACGCAGGTTACCGAACTCCATATTAATGGAAGTTCTGAGATGCAGTGTTATGTTCAGTTGGTTCGCAACTAACCGAACTTTACGTAAAAATAAAGTTTAACTAAGTGTATACAGTTCGGTTGGTTCGCAAACGGCATGTACCAACTATCTAACCGAACTATGTTTAATAAGTTCGGTTGTTTCGCAAACTTGAACCTAACAGCATAACCAATCGAACTTAACAAACAAAAAAAATCTGAAGTTCCAGTGTCTAGTTCGGTTATCTACATAAAATACAAAGTAACCGAACTCTGTTCCTTTTATTAGTTCGATTGTTGCGATAAAATTCACATGTTACCGAACTCGGTTCCTTTTATTTGTTCGGTTGCTTTGAAACTTGCTTAACCAACCGAACAATGAGTTCGGTTTCCTCGATAAAATTATTATGTGACCGAACTTATTTGTGATTGCATTGATGTTGTTACATTTCTTGTATATGGAATCACAAAATATACCAATGCATGATCAACCTTCTCCTATTGGTATGTTGTTCGAAGATACATCTACTCACTATGCGAATGAGTTGGTATTTGACTTACCTATTGATGCGGAGAATTGGGCTAGAGAACATGCCAAGAGAGTCAATTGCGTCTTGGTTTTGAATGGAAAAGAAAGCAACACTCGTTTTGAAATGGTTTGTGAGAAAAGTGGATATCCCGATGTTAGTCACAAGAGGAAGGGTTATGAGTATAAAGGAAAGACGACGAGGAAGAACACAACATGCTCGAAGAAAATCAAATGTCCGTTCAAGCTAGTATTTAGCAAGAGCAATTACGACGAAATGGTTTCTAGATATGGATAAGGTGGTAGGTCGTCATAACCACCCTCATCCGGATGATCTTGAAGGGCATGCAATGGCCGCAAGGCTCACTCCTCGAGAAATGGAAAAAATAGCCGAGTATAGGAAATTGTGTATTCCACCTTCCACAATGCTTCGTTTATTAAAGCAAGATAACCCGGGTAATGTATCATCTGTGTACGCCATTTACAATGCAATTGAGACGATTAAAAGGAATGAATGGAAGGATAGAGAAGTAATGCAACAATTATTTTTTTGGATCAAGAGAAAGGCTACGCGGTTCAAAAGAAAGTAGGTCCGGAAGAAGAAATACTTATCTCTTCATTTCCCATCCGAAGAGTGTTCAATTGGCTCAATCATTCCATGAAGTTCTTATAACGGATTGCAGTTATAAGGAAAACAAATACGAAATGCCATTGTTGAACATTGTTGATCGTACGTCGACGAAGTCACCGTTTACCGTTGCTTTTTGTTTTCTAAAGTACGAGCAAGAACCAAGTTACACTTGGGCTCTACAACAAGTGAAGGAGATCTACCGAGATGATGAGATCCCCGGGGTTATCGTGACGGACAATTACGTAGCATTGAACGCAATAGAGAAAGTCTTCCCATTAGCACATAATATGCTTTGTACATTTCATATATGGTGCAATGTGATGAATAAGTGCAAGCCTCAACTTTGTCCAACTAAGAGGAAAGGATTGGAAGAGATTAGTAAGCTACTGGAAGATGAACAAGCGGATGCAAAAGAGGAATTCGATAAACAATACGCCATAAATCACGCTAAATGGGTTTCCTTCTCCGGGGAATGGGAGGCATTGACTTGGTCTCTCACCGAAGAAGAGTATTATCTAAATCTTGCCGAATTTAGAGAACATTGGTCTAGCCCCGAATATCTGGAGGATATAATAACGTATGTGGTGGAGCAATGGTTGGAACCGCACAAAGAGCGCTTTGTTTATGCTTTTACCAACAACTATAAACACTTTGGGAATCAAGCGACATGTTTGGTAGAATCGGCTCACCACCGGTTGAAGAAAAATCTCTTTGGATGTGTCGATAATTTTGTGGTTGTGTTTAACGCAATGGAGAGTTACTTCAAACGCGATATTGAGAGAATTAAAGAGAAGTTCCAAAAAAGCCGCATCATGAAGTACACAAAGATTGTAGACAAAGATGGTAACATCAAAAAAATGGCGGACCTTCGGTTGTTTAAGGGACTCTACTATAATGTTTCACATGCTTGCATCAAGAGGTTAATGGTTGAGCTGCATTTGATTGGCATATGTGGAACCAAGCCGGACGAGGTGTGTGTTTGCAACATGATGAAGTCTATGGGACTCCCTTCTCGCCACATGATAGCTAAGTATGAACATGGCATAATCCCTTTAAGCGATATTGATCCACATTGGCAACACTTAAGTTTTGTCCCTCCTCCAAAGGGCGATGTCGGTGAAGAGTTTGGTGACAATGAAATGGGAAGAGCAGTTATCGAAATGTACCGGAACATGAACAAAATCGAAGGTAAAATCTTTTGGGATGACATGCGGCCTATCGTTTTTCCGCACACTTCAGAGAATGTGCAAGAACCGAGTACATGCAAGGGAAGAAGTAGGCCAAAAACCAAAGAAACAAAAAAACAAGTTAGAGAATATGCAAAGGTGTTGGCTAAGAAGGAAAGTGAAATGACCCCTTTTACTAGAGATCCTTGTGGGCATAAGCATACCTCGACGAAGTACCAAGAAGATTCGAAGAAAAGGGGAAGGAATATTATTCAAAAGAGCGAGTCAAGTGAAAGAAATATGAAGAAAAAAGGACCAATGTTACGCTCTCAACCCACTCCGTCGGAACCAAGTCAAGTGAAGCAAAAGGAAATTGATGATACACCAGCTCATGTTGATAAAAGGTACTTGGAAGACATACCTCCTTATATTAGAGATTATGTCATATCCATCAATGATGTCCCTCCGGATGGTAATTGCGGTTTCCACGTTGTCAAGGAACAACTAGGGCCTTTCACTCAAGGTGCCAAACTATATGATGATAATGAAATCACTTATATTCGTCAAAGGATGAAGATGAAGCTAAAGGAAAAACCGGAATTTTACAAAAGAATGTTGTCCGATGGGGATGATAGCCTTAACATGCAATTCCTTAGGTATCAAATCCGTCTCCACGGGGGAAATCCAATCACAAGGGATCATTGGATGGGCATGCCGATATGTGGGCACTTAATAGCCGATGCATTCAATTGTGTGGTTCACTATTTCTCAAAAGGTGCTAGTTTCACTTACACTCCCAAAACAACCATATGTGTCGAGCAACTTAGACGTAATACAGTGGTGATTGCGTTGGTTAACAACAACCATTTTGTAGGCCTCCGGTTAGAAGACAATTGTCCCTTTCCTCTGATATGCGCATACTCTTATTGGAATGGATTTAACCCCGACACGATGTTGGGTTGGTGCATTATGTATAAACATAACATGGAGATGTGGAAAGCTTTGGAGGAATTGAACAAAATTATACATGGACATGCAGTTTCCCTTGGGGATGATTAGATGTACCTTTGGCTAGAATATATGTATGCTTTTGAACATCATCATATGAATGAAAGATTGTGGTTTTTGGTATTTGGTCTTATTTTTGTGTTACTAGCTCATATTTTGTTGTTTTTCCCAATGCATTTTATAGAAGTTCGGTTAGGAAATGAGATTACAACACAATATCGAACTAGTTCATGACATAAGTTAGGAAATGAAAATACATGACGTTGCCAAAATGAAATTACTAATAACTTAATACCCAAACCTCATTATGAAAAAGTCTCTAAGGATGCGGAAATGATCTTCATATTTGAAATCCTTTCCTTTCCATCGTCGTCATTCATTCTTTGACATCGTAACGATTTCCTCGTATGTTTCACTCCTAAGTCGATTCCTCGCAACAATCCGATACAAAATCAAAAAATCCACAATTCTTTCTTGAATCTTTTCAAATCGAATGAACAAAGGTAGTTGGTCAAGGTTATCAACGTTTCCTGTCTAGTCGCAGAATTTCTCATGAATTTTCTCCCAAAAACTATTACTCATAACACCATTGACTCTTCTTTCTTCACCCCTCTTTGGAAAGCATAAAACGTAGTTTCTACAAATAGAAAGATCTTCTTCAAGAGTAAATTTATGACTAGGAATTGCCATTTTGATTTAAAGAAATATTAACCATGAGACACATATATATAGCATTTAGGTTTGTAACGGATATACAAATAGTCGTTTTTTGAGTCAGATTAAGTACAATGTTGTCTCAAATCTTGAGTTCGGTTACAATGTATTTTTTGCAGGTCACCGAACCGCTCAGTTCGGTGAGATGAAGTTTTTTCCTAGTTAACCGAACCTGCATCTGGATGTTTTGGCATGTTTTCGTTTTTTTTCAACTCCTGAGTTCGGTTACACTGCACATCTGCGATAAAACCGAACGCTGAGTTCGGTTACACCGTATTTTTTTGTAGGTCACCGAACTGTTCAGTTCGCTGACATGCCGTTTTTTCCTTGTTAAACGAACCTGATTCTGGATGTTTTGGCATGTTTTCGTTTTTGTTCAACCCTTGAGTTTGGTTACACTGGACATTTGCGATATAACCGAACGCTGAGTTCGGTTACACTGTAAATTTGCGATCAAACCGAACTACTTATGTTGAATCCAAAATTTTAATTTAAGCATGACTGTAACAACAACAATATAAGACCAAATTATGAAATTCATTTAGTAATCCATATAACTAAATGTTGGAAGCAAACATAAGAAAACAAACTACCAAATCCGCAAAACAAAAGTCTTCCAAACATAAGGAAACAAACTAACAAATCCGCAGTAAAAAAATTCTTCCAAACATAAGAAAACAAAGTACTAATTGTTGCAATCACTCATTTACCACGACTACTACGAGAAACTTTTATACTCTTGCGTTTAGGAGCTTTAGGTCGTCCTTCGTCACTAGGAGTGTCATCTCCACTGCTTTGTTGTTGAACCATCCGACTTGAACCTTCCCCTTGTTGGCGACTCCTTTTCAACGGCATGGTCTAGCTTGGATCAACCTGGCTTGTATCTACAAGGTCGGGATTAAAAACACTAGTTATTTGGTTGTAGAGGTATGTTTGTTCTCGAGTGTCCATCGGCTCTCCACTCCGGATTTTTGCCATCAATTTCTTCAACAATTTAGCACTTGCCTTCACCTTTTCTCATCAAAAACATAAGTCACTATTATTTTTCAATACTTTATAACATTTTGAAAAACAAAAATAAGAGTAAATATGTTACCGCCGAATTCCACAAGATCAAGGCCTCATCACCACACATAGGGGTAGGCTTCATAATCTTCTGAGCCTCTTTCTCCATTGCCGTCGCTTTTGCTTTATCAGCACGGGCTTGTTGGAAATTGTTTATTACACGAGGATGAGAAAAATGTTCATACCATTCCATATATCCATCGTCATCGGCATTTGGATCATCAAACGAATCTTGTAACTCTTCGACTGGAACAAGATAATCCCCAAAGTTCTTCCAGTGGTCCACTGATGGAGCAGGATCGTATTTGGGGATGAAATTCTTCTCGCTGTTCTTAGTTCCGACCTTCTTTACCTTGAAGTTTTCCACTTGTGGGAAACTTTGGACACAAGAAAGTTGCTCAAGTATTCTTCGAGGATTATACATTGTACAACCCCCAGGATGAAACAACGGTCCATTATAACCCGCAACAGGTGAGAAATTAATAACATCAACATCCTCCTCGTCTTCATCTGATGCAATGATGTAAGGATGGAAAACCACATCTTCCACTGTTAACTTATCCAATGTCTCCCTCAACTCCAACACCTTTTTTTCCTTATTCTTTTCCTTTGAGTTCAAAAATTCATATTTACCAGCTGTAGGCTTCCCATAAGGCCAAGGAGTGCGAGCATTAGACAATTGCAGTTTAGGGAAGTGGTCGTACACCCAAACCTATGAGAAGAGGAAAAAAATAATACATTCGCAATATGATTAGTAACAATACGCATTCATTCACTTATATATTCAAACACACAAACTATAATTTAACGGGTTACCTGAACAAGGGTGTATAAGCCTCCAAAATATAGACTCCTAAGCCTCGAAGCTTTTCTGATTTCTACTTGAAAGAATGAAAGATCCGCAATGCCCCAAGAGTAGTTGTTCACCTCATCCAAGGGGTCCAATAGCTGGAGGTAATGAGCATTTACCACGTGGCCTGAAGTGTCAGGGAAGAAGATGGTTCCAAGTTGATATAAAAAATAAGCAGTCACATGTTGCTTAGTCTTATCCTCTGTCATCACCAACTTTCCTTGAGAAACCAAATGTTTCGTCGCTGAAAACTCATCAAACAAGGTTTTGAGCTTGATCTTTTTCAATTTCTTCTTGTACGTGCGGTCTTCTTCAAACTCATTATACTCATCACCTTCCTTAGGCTCTTTGTTAGCTCGCCTAAACTCACATTGTGCCTTTTTATCGCTCCATCCTAGACACCTTTCGACTAGTTTTTCAAGAACTTGATAACTCATCAAGGGATCGTAGCCATCTCGAACACTTGTTCCTGTAATTGGTAGGGTTGTGATTCTAAAACAATCATCCGGAGCTATTGCCATCTCACCAAAAGGTAGATGAAAGGTATCCGTTTCTGGATAAGTCCTCTCGGAAAATGCAGTAACAGTGACAGCATCAAATTTTTGGTGTGCATGTCGTATCCCGTTTCATAGTACACAATCAAATACCGCCAGACGGACCTCATCACACTCATTTTTTATATTCCATACCTTGTTCTTTTGACGTTTCAAAACACGAACAACATTTTTATGATCCTAAAAAAACAACATCATATCTCATATACTAATATATATATATAAAAGAACAATATATGTCAAAATATAAGAAAATGACTGAGAAATCTAAATCTTGATGGTTAAGATTGAACCATACCTTTGTTGCAAAGATCTTGGCAGCCCATGAGTTTTTGTAGCCCATCAATACCTCCCCACCATTTCTTGGAGTACCATATGTTGGATTCTTTGGAGGAAAACACAAATCCTTATGAGGAATGTACGAATATCTAGCACAAGGCTTTTTAGGCGTCTTTTTAGGTCTCTTTACCACTATGTCTTCTTGTTCCTCTTATTCTTCCTCTTCATCCGAGCCCTCCTCTAATTCATCATCATCCTTATCTCCATCCTTGTCTCCGCCTTCCTCATCTTTTTCAACCTCATCATCGCCACCCTCATTTCCTCCTCCTCGAGCTAGTTCATCTTCTCCACCTTGATTATGTTCTTGACTGCTCATCTCTTCCACGATCTCTTCATTAACTTGTTGGATTACGTTGTCAACATTATCTCTATTGACACCATCTTGGATGACAACACCCGGTAATGACCCACCTCCATACTTAGCATTTTTGGTTCCATGCTTATCGACACCTAAGTGTTTTGGGACTCTAGGCGTGGGAGTTCTCAAATCTTCCGGTAATGGTTGGTTAGATTTCTTACCTTTGCACTAAACAAAAAACACAAAAGAAATAAGGAATAATTCACGGAAAAAAGACCAACTCAAGAAAAAAAAATCGTGTTCCAGGATAGAGTTCGGTTACTCAATTATTTTTTCGAGAAAACCGAACTCCACATATATATGTAAATAGCCAAGAGTTCGGTTTGTCAAAGTTTTATGCGAACAAACCGAACATATTGGAACAAGTTCGGTTATATGGGTACTAAACATATAGGGAAAAAAAGAACAGTTAATTATATGGCCATTTTTTTTTGTAATAAGGGTACAGTTCGGTTACATGGCAGTTTTAAACATTTATGCGAAAAAACCGAACAAAGGTGCTAGAGTTCGGTAATGTGGGTACTAGAAATTTTGGGAAAAATAAAACAGTTTGGTTACATGGATTTTTTTCCTATTTTTGGTAATATGGCTATAGTTCGGTTACATGGCAGTTCAACAATTTTTTTGCGAAACAACCGAACTCACAAGTTCGGTAACCTAGTTCTCAATCCTATAAAACCGAACTGTTCTTCGTGTTCTTCGTTTCATGGAGTTTGGTTAAGAAACTAGGGCAACAATAAAAGACGCTCTAACCGAACTAAACACTGTGACTTCAATTTGAACCCTATTTTGATGATTTCTAATCAATTGAATCGATGAAAATCAAATTAAAAGAAATGGGTTTCTCGGTAAATACCTGCGAATCGGTCCCATGGAAGAATCAGGCTTCTTACTGCGTCTATTATACTGGATTATGGATTCACTTGGCTCTTCCACTTCTTTATGAATCTCAAAATCACTTGGCTGATTTGCTAGATGTCCTAATGGGGGACCTGTTCCTGGGAGTCTTTTGGTTTTCTTTCGAAGAACTATTCTTATAGTCGATTGATTAATCGACGATGAAAATTTTATGAATCGACGATTAATCGATGAAGATGACGTTGAAATGGGGAAGAAGAGAAGAACAAGAGGGAGAATAGTTTTCTCCTCAAAACTGTTTTCTTTTTTTTTTCCTTTTTTTGGGTGCGGCTAGGTTTAGTTTAGGTTTTGAATTAGGTTTAGTTTAGGTTTTGTTTTAGATTAAATTAGAGGCAGTTATTAAGTTAGGGTTAATTTTAATTAGGGTAAGGGCCAAATTAGTAATCTCATGATTTTAGGACATCCCTTAAAATTGTAGGGTAGGTGGCCTAATAGGACCATGGTCCCCCCAAAAAAACCATGGTCCCTAAAAAAATCGTTCCTTTATAATTATTCTACATAGCCCACAAAATTATATACAATTATTAAATATAGCCAAAATAATAAGATAATCATCAAATCCCTAAATCAACATCAAGAACAACAACAACAACAACAACAAAAAGAAGCTAATTATCTAATTAAATTTATGTAAGATATTTGTCATAGTTGATTTTTTTGAATAAGAATTAATACCCTCAATAAATTTTAGTGTAAAAAATAAATCATCTTATAGATTTTGTTTTCTAGATTATGTTTATGGAGTTCTAGGAGAATGGTTGTAGGAAAAGAAAAACCTTAGTATTGATGTTGTTGAGGAATATTTTAAGAGAACAATTAGAATATACACCTAGATCAATTTTAATGTGATCATGATTAAGAAAAAAATTATTTTAGATAGAAATAGAATCAAAATTTATTTTTTTTGGGGGGATAATAAGAATTAGGATTTATAACAATTTTTCAATTTGTGAAAATACTAAAAAAAGACAATGATAATTAATTTAAAGTATGATTGAGAAAAAAAAATAGGTTTATTTTGATTTTGAGTAAGAGGGAGATTTAAGTTTAATTGTTAATGAAAAATTAATGCCAAAACTAAAACTCGTTTGGTTTTTCATTTTAATTTTTGACTTTTTATTTTAATTTAAATTTTTTGGGTTATGATTAATAAATATGTGGGCTATATTTAAGAGAAGTCTTATCTAACGTCTATCATTTGTAATTGGAAGTCGAAGTTCTTCGACCCTCCGTAAGCTTCTTTAGGTAGTGTAAGCTAGTCCTTTGGGCCATGTGGGCATCTTTTTCCTTCTTCTCTTCCCTGTTCTAGTTCGCTGTTGGTCCCTCCCTTGAGTTGGGTATTTCCATTCTAATAAATTTCTTCTTTGCCGACCAAAAAGAAAATGAAGTTGTAAGGTTCTTTCCGGACTTCGTCAGTAAGTGTTAAGTATGAATGTTAACCGTAAGTCTAGCTAGCTCCCTTGTCAACTCTCTTGGCCATCAATGAAGCGTCCTAGCAAACTTTATGAGGAATTGCTAGTGGTGCAGTTGGTTTCACTTTCATCCTCATTGTTTCTTTCAAATTTCAGTATCGTGCGATTCTTGTCGGCTACGAAATTCTTAAGCTCTTGATAAAGTTTCTTTTGAACAACTGGTTTCATATTAAGAATGCTAGTGCCCATGCAGTGGTTGAAGAAGTACTATCAACACCTAAAAGATAATCTTCATATATAGCGGATATAATAACTTCTTCAGGGTAGTTTTGCGATTTAAGAAAATGCGAGTAAGTGTTAGTAGGAGGGTTTGACACAGGAAAAGGATGCACCAGAGCTATATATTACTCTTCTTTTGCATAACAGAAAACCTCAGCAAGTTGAGCCTAACCACCAGTATAAAAAGAATATTAAACTCGATCACACTCATCAATGCATATCTTGGACGTACTTCTCATCATGGAAATCCTGATCATACATTAGCCTACTGACTAATCTGACTGTTGCTTTCTTGAGATGATCCAGTGGCTTAACGATTCCATTATTAAGAGCTGCTTCTTCTTTCAAGTTTTCAATCAACTTTCTTATCTCTCTTTCTCTCTCTCTCTCCCTCTCTTGAAATGCCGTTTGGGATTTCGATAAAGCTACACTCTGAAAACCTTTAGGAAGACTGCCACAAAATGGACCAGAATCAGAACTTGAAATAGTTTTCCGATTTGCAGTACCATTTTTAGTGACTTCGATCAAAATCGGAAACAATAATAACAGGCTTCCAGCAACCAGTCATCATCATTACCATACTGCCGTGAATTTCAGCTAGTTTATGCAAGACGACATGGAGAGCAGTGCCTCCAAGAATGTGCAAGTAATATATTTGGGCCAACATGCCATTTCATTATGGATGTGAACTTAGCTTTATCTCAGTTAGCTAGAACCATTAAACTTACTTCAATGCTGCATCGGATATATAAATGATTCAAGAGGTTTCCATTAATCGTTCTCGTTGTTTCTGTATTCTTGCTTAATTATTGCCTTGGTGCTTTTTTTTTTTTTTTTTTTGTTATCGATCCTGTTGCTAGTGGCATATGACATATCAGTCAGAAAAGTAACAAGGATCGATATTGTGTTCTACCATTAGGCTGGACCCAGAAAATAAAAAAATTCTTTCATCCTGAACCATCAAACTAGCTATATATGTTGGGACAAGCTCCAGAGCTCAGACTAGCTCACAAATCTTTTCTGAGAGTTCATAAGGAAAATGCAGGGCCGTCTTACAGTATTTGGGTACCTTAGGCGACAAATAAAAATTGGGTCTTTTTTGGACTACCGAATAACCGATGCATTACACAAAAATATTTACCTGATAGCACAAAAGACGTACCTGATAACACATGATGATATGAGTATAATATTACCAAACATTTATCATTTTGTTCAAGAAGATACAATACTAGTAATGGACGTAAAGATCGACCTTTTCGCATTTACGGATGCGAACTCATTTATAATGCTATCATAGTCAATACTACTTAGCATATCTGCTTCAATGGATAACATCGCTAGTCCGTTTAATCTTTCTTGAGACATCGTTGATCGAAGGTAGGATTTGATCAACTTTAACTTCGAAAAACTTCTTTCTGCAGATGCAACTGTAACAGGGATTGTCAATAAAATTCTATATGAAATAGACGCATTTGAATAGCAGCCACCCATATTTGTTAAGAAACTCAACACGTCAATAGCCTTTTTTGTTTCGTTAGGCAAAAAACTTCGCAAAACCTTCAACTCCGTATATAACTCATCCCCATTGATATCGAATTCCATTTCATAGCTTAGGTACTTTTCAAGTTTCACACAAGAATTCCGTAAGGTACTATCATCAAGAGACCTTAATTTTTCTATATTAAACAAAAATCCATAAGTTTCCTCGTATGCTTGAAATTGTTTAAACCTACGTTTGAGAGAAGAAATAGCCTGGTCCATTATAAAAATGAAGTATTCAATTCGGAAGGATTCCATACCTTGCAGTGGTGGTTGTACTTCCTCTATCTCATCGATTTCATCAAAGTGCTTTTTTCTTTTTCGTACTCGTACCTCATAAAAAATAGGCTCTATATTCATGGATGTTGCAAGTATTTTAGCTTCTTCCAATGCCCCCTCAAATCAATTCCTTCTGTAATCCTTAAAGAAAGAAACAAGATCTTTTAGTTTAGTAACGGCATCATCAAGATTCATATCTTCGGTTTGAAGTTTAATGCTCACTGAGTTAACCGCAAGTAGTGCTCTATGCCAAACAACCATACCAAGTATAATCTCAAAATTATCAATCTCTCGTGTCAATATGGAATAAGCAGTACCCCTTGTCTTCGCATCAAAATCAGCCGAAGTCGACAGCTCTATTAAGGCATCTCGTATTTCGGGAGCTTGAAATCGGATTGCTTTGATAGCTTCTATATGACTCTCCCACCGAGTATCTGATAATGGTTTAACCGTAAGACCTTTTACATGTTTCTTAAACACCGTCCAACGTTTTGTAGATCCTGAGAAGAAGTTATATATATGTTGCACCACTTGGAAAAAGGAGACTGCTCTAGGACATGAACTGGCCATATCACAAAGTGAAAGGTTAAGACTATGACAAGCACATGGCATATAAAAAGCTCGAGGATTTACCTTTAGTAGTCTCTTTTGCACCCCTTTATTCTTTCCGGTCATATTAGCTCCATTATCGTACCCTTGCCCTCTAACATTACGAATATCAAGGTTCAGGTTCTGCAAGAGCTCTTCCAGTTTATTAAAAAGTCCTCTTCCCGTCGAGTCGTCCACCTTTACAAATCCCAAAAAGTATTCCTCAACTTTGGTCGAAGACGTGGACACATCTACACATCTTATGACAAGAGACATTTGCTCTTCATTACTTATGTCCGGAGTACAATCAAGTATTACAGAAAAATACTTTGCTTCTTGAATTTTCTGAACAATTTTATCTTTCACATGACGTGCCAACAATGCGATTAATTCATTTTGGATTGAAGGACCAAGATAATGATGATAAACTTCATGGTTTTTAATACGTCGAAGATGTTCTTGCATTACCAAATCGAACTCGGCAATCATTTCAATAAAGCTTAAGAAATTACCGTTATTCGCTACACCAACCTTGTCGTTTGTTCCACGGAACGCCAAATTATTTTTAGCAAGGGTTCTAATAACAGCAACAATTCTTATCAATACTTGTTTCCAATATTCTTTCTCCCTCTTGATTTGTTCATGAATCTCCTTATCAATAGTTTCATTCTTGTGAAGTCTAATTTCCAATTCTTTCCATTTATGCATGGAAGTATAGTGCCTAGTAGATAACTCATGACGTGAAAGCTTAGCACCCATATTATGCCAATCTCTACTGCCGTTTGTATCCAGCTGATAATTGCGTCCACCTTGCTTGAATAATTTGCAACAAAAACAAAAAACTCGATCCAAAACATTTGAATATACTAACCATCTTCTATCTTCGGTTTCCCCATTACTCAAACGCCTTATGAAGTGGTGATGCTCAAAACATCTAGCTTCTGCACCTTTGGGAAAAATAAAATCAAGGTTATTTCTTCTGACAGGACCATGCTCTACCAAAAGGTCTCTCAAGTTCTGGTTAATCTCTTTCCAGTTCCCTGGATCATGAATATTTATCGGTCCAAAATCTCTATTTAGAACCTCATCCAAGTCATCTTGCATATTGTCATCTTCACCTGCACTTAATTCTTGGTCACCCTAATTAACAACACAATTCAAGATAAATTCATGTCAAAATTCTAATTAACGCCTAAACCCACGATTGTTAACTGTTGGTTGTTCCTTAACCTCCTTTTTACAATCAAAATTTATAAATACCCCAAATTTTGGTTCACAACTCTCAAACCCTAACAAAATTACTCAATCATTAATCATTCAAAATTCTAAATTTGCAAGAGTAAGTTAATATTACCTTATGAGACACAAATAGATCATAGATGATGGATAATGTTGGTTGTGAATTTTTTGATCGAGATGATAAGATCTGATTTAGTGTTTCTGAAAGATAAAGAAGAGGAAGGAAGTTGTGCCTGTTGTCCTCGACTCCTCGTGGAATTAAAGAATTTTTTTTTTCCTTTGACGTATGTATAGGTAGTATGACCCAACCTTTTTGGGCCCCCTAGCAAATTGGGCCCTAGGCAGCTTCCTATACTGCCTTGTGTATAAGCCGACCCTGGGAAAATGCAATGATTACATATAACTCTATGACGGTATGCACCAGATTTTTAAAGCTTCTTAAACCCACAAGACTGCAAATGCCGCAAAAGCTTCTAGTTAATTTTGATCCTTGAAATTTTACAGGGAACTTAGCCCATTTTCGATGGATTTTCCCATGTCGGTTTCCTTCTGGTTTTCCCGTTGTATTTATTGGGTTGCACTATTGCAGTACTTCTACGTACCTCATTTTCAATGAATTCTTCTTTTTTTTTTTGACAAATAATACTAAATAAAAAAAAACAGCACCATGTTTTTTTTCCAGGCTAAATTGGGGTATATCCAGATTAATTGTGGTATACCGATTTTAAGTGGAATCTTTTTAAGGGCTAAGGGGGAATCCTAATGAGTGAAGTTACAAAACTACACTTACCCTTTATAATTCTTATTACCCTAAATCAGTTTCCATTTCTTTCATTTCATCTTCTTCTCTAATGAGTGAAGTTACAAAACTACCTTACCGGTTTCTCCACCCCCACCATTGAAAACTCATCGATTAATTCGTCGTAATCGTCGATTAGAAAATTCCGATTAATCTTCAAACATGGAGCCGCCGCGGCCTAGGGCTAGTCGTATGAAAAACACAAATAGAAAACACAATGAATATAACCTTGGATTTCTAAATTTAGTTCAACAAAAAGAGAACAAAAGAGCAGTTGAAGAAGAAGAAATCAACGCCACCGAAAAAGGAGAAATGGTGCGATTGAGAAAGTAAGGGTCTACTTAAACTCACTCCAATACTTCAATTTCATGTTTGCATGTCAAATTAGGTCAGAAAAATCGAATTTGTTAGCCGGCAAGGTGTTTGTTCCACGAACATTCCGACTTTTCATATTTAGGGATAGTCGGGTAGCTCTTAGGTTGAAGATCTTGTCGGCTAATGAATACCTCTAATGAATACCTCTAATGAATACCTATTCAACCTTAATACCTTGTCGGCGCTATTTGTTTTTTTTAGTCGGTGGTTTATAATTTTTTACCCTGCCGGCTGTTTTGAAAATAGTTTGTGTCTCATGATGCTCAAGTCATAAAGTCGGAACGGTAGAATACAACCTTATCGGCTGTGTTTTAGCCGGAACTGTATTGGTTATAGACCCTGCCAACTAATTATGTGGAAAATATTTGTATCTACTGTTTTCTTAATTGTTATAAGCCGGCAGGTTATTTGAATAAGACCTTGCCGACTGTAGTTTGGCCGACATGTAATTTAGTTATCGACCCTTCCGACCATTGTTCCGCCGGATTGGTTAAATATGTAGACCCTGCCGATTTTTGAATTTTTTCCTAATTGTTCTTGTTCAGGTTGGAAAAGGGAAAGAAGAAAAGTATTACTCCTCTTTCAAGACCTTCTCGCTTTGGTGACAAACTCTTGACTGCAACACATCGAGGGGCATTAGTTGATCCGGGAACGCTCAAGTTCCATGAACGGAATGCTTTTCAACCACCACCGTAACCAAATGATTCAGATGAAACTCCAGATGAAGACCAATCAATTCCATCTTGTAGAAGAGGTAATGATGATGATGTTGAAATAACTCCGGCTGCTGGAGGAGGTAACGATGATAATGATGATGATGATGATGGTGATCAAGACATGCCACCTGTTGGAGGAGGTAATGATGATGTCGATAACAATAATGGAGGTAAAGATAAGGATAGAGAAGATGAAATTGTTGAAGAGGAAGAAGAAGAAGAAGAAGAAGAAGAAGAAGAAGAAGAAGAAGAAGAAGAAGAAGAAGAAGAAGAAGAAACAAGTAATAATCAATAGACTCAAGCTAATGATCAAAAAACTCAAGCTTCAACTACAAGTGAAACGGAAAAAAGAAGAGGGTTATCACTAAACCAATTAATTCCCACATGCCTCCCTCACACTTGAAGGTTACATTGAAACCAGGTGAGCCTCCACGGGGGACCTCAGAGGATGGGGGACATGTTATTTTTGGATACAAAGACTCATGGGCATGTGAAATCCAAAATATTGTCGTAAGTAACATCAATCCATCTTTGTTTTTTTATTCAAGTGTATCTACCTTAAATTTTCTTCAAGTGTTTGTATTTCTTTTCATTTTGTGTTTTTGGTATTTAGGATCACAAGCATGCCATCCGTCTCTTGAGGCGCCAAGATTCATTTTCAGTGATTAAGAAATGGCCACTTGACAAGGAATGTGACGAGGTCCAAGCAATTGTCAAGAACTCCGGGTTGTGGCATGCGGTGGAGATTTCGATTGTTGAGTATGATAAAGTTAAGGTATCTGCATTCTGTGAGAGGTTCTACGGAGACTGATACAATGTTATTCCCATTGGTGAGATGGCGATAAATCTCGATGATGCTCATCAAATTCTAGGCCTCGAGGTTGAGGGAAAAGGGGAAAATCAATCAATGATGGCTACGATAATGGCGTTTCTTGGGACAAGATCTTCGAATTGACCAAAAATTTGTTCGGTTGGGATCAGATTGAGACGAAGTCTATACTTGTGATGAAGGATGGTTATCTAAGAAAGAAGTTTAATCTGAAGAAGTTGAGGGACACATTCTCTGGGACCAAGAAAATCTATGTCAAGGAAGGAAGGGTGGACTTGGTGCAAATCAATGCTACCGCGTCAGCTTATTTGCTATACGTCCTGGGAAAATGTATCTTCCGCGATAGTTCTGGAAGCTTGGTCGACTGCAAGTATATTCAACTACTGCAGCCCTTTAATCAGATGCATATGCATTCTTGGGGTACTGCGGTGGTTGCATCATTGAACAATGAGTTGACAAAGGCTTCAAGGGCACTCGGTGCGCAAGTTAACGGATGAGGTAATATTTTATCCGTATCGAGATGCTAGAAATGAAGGTTTAATGCAAAGAAGAGATAATATTGCATTCTACTACGGTTCCTAGTTGTACACCCATGGATTTTCAATGTACGATCCACATCGGGTAATGTGACAAGTGGATTACGTCCAAGAAGAACCCCATCCTGATAATGATCCGTTCTTTAAAGTGGTAAGGGAGGAGTGCTCCGCGTCCCAAAAAAAGTATTGACGTCCGTTACTCTCTAGCGCCAGATAAATCTCTTTGGGACGGAAAATGTGACCATAAATTCGATACAAGTCTTTTGGACGAGGTGACCAAAGGTTATGAAGATCATGGAAATCTCATTGGGTTTTGCTCGTCCTACTGTGATTAGGGAACAGACTGTTAAACAACCGGCTCGTAAGAAGAAGATGCCACCGAAAGACCCAGGAATAAGTCTTAAGAACTTTGTAAGTATTTTAGAGTGATCTTACTGTTTTAAGATTACATTATCGAATCATTCTATTAATTGTTTGTTGTTTAATTGAAAATAGAAGGAGCATTTGAAGACCCTTATGAAGGTGATGTGTTGCGCGAGAGAAAGATGAGAGCCTTTGTCGATTGAAGAGCAAACTAAGCACATTGACTATGCTAATAATGTTGACAATGAGGATGTCGATCGACGAATTGTTCCAGCAAGCTAATGCTGAATTAAAGAGGGAAGCACAAGCCAAGAGGGAAGCATAAGCCAAGAAGAATGCTGAAAAAAGAGGGCTCGTACCCGTCGTGGTGGTAGTGGTAGTGGTCGTGGTCGTGAAAATGCTAAACGGGACCGTGGTCGTGGTCGTGGTGGTGGTGGTGAATGAATGCATTTCTAGTTTATTTTTTGATGTAGTGGTAGACAAATGTTAAGGTTAATGGTTGGACATATGTTTTTCTTAAGGTTTATGGGACGTATGTTTTCGTATTTTGGACAAATGTTGGATTTCTAGTTGTTGAATGAATGGTGTTTTTAGATATGTTTAAGTTTCAATAATTCCAGCGGAAGGGTATTGAGTAGATGTTTTATTAAGTTACATTGCCGACTAAACCAGGGCCGGCAAGGTTGTGAATGATGCGTGTCGTAACCACAACAAATTAATTAAGACATTTACCACTAATTAACTGGTAATATAGCGGTAGTAAGAGATCGTTCCCACAGAGAGCTGTGTAATTGATATGTTATTTAGATAACAAAACAAAGTAAAAAGGGGGTTGTTTTATGAAATAAATAAAAAGATAATAAAAATAGATGATCAAGGAATCCTTCGTCGTTACCAAGCGATAGCTGGATTAGTATACTTCTCTATCTTCGTTAGAACCATTCATCACCAACCGTAAGAAAGCAACTTGAGAAGTGCTATCCGCAAAGTTACTCTTGTAACCGGATACCGAAGCGCTCGCATATCAAGTTCTATCCAACTAAACCACCAAGTAGTAGCGCACTCAAGGTATAACCCAACAGAAGCTTTAAGTTATGTGAACTTAGGTTGATCCTTGCAGTTAGAATCTTAGCGCAAGGTCCACTTACTAGTGTTGTGTTCACACATGATTGCTCCACAGAATCCCTCTGCGAGGTCTCACGTTCTCTACTTGTGTAGGAGATGCAAAACAATTACGGATCGCTCCAACTCTCTACTAGCAATAGAATGATCAATAGAATAATCCAATTGTACACTTGAACAATCTAGAAATCAATCATAAACCCTGATTACAGTAATGACAAACGATAATATGATTAAAACTCCGAATAGATTTATATCACTAATAAAGCTTCACGCTAGCACATTGAATTCATCCTCAATCAACAAAAGTTTAGTTTCCCATGATTACACAATTACCCGGTTTCCCCTTAAAGGGGTAAACCCTAGGTTTTTAATGAAGAACAAAAGTGTATTATGAGATGTAAGAGATTATTATCCTTAGGTCAAGAAGTTTCTTATATGGTCTCCAAATTGTAGAAGTGTCCGTGCTCGAATCCAGGTCGAAGTAGCATGCCAAACTTGCCAAAATTCCATCAAAACCTAGCCAAAATCGTGTAACATAGCAAACCACACGTCCAACAGCCTTTATGGGCTCGGTTAGGAACAGTAAAGCCCATCCCAATTGTTCTCTAGCTTGCGACCATTGGCATGTCAGTTCCACGGAACTGACAGTGTATTCCTTATTACGGCCAGGACTTTCCGTCCGTTTGTTCTCCGTGATGTTTCGTACTTATTTTTCTTTCTATCACGGCTAGGTAATTCCTGGATGTTTCGTACTTATTTTATTTTTCTTTGAAACTTCTAGCCGCAAACTCTCCTGTGACTTTTAGTTTATCCGCTTCTCTGAAGCTCACTTCTTAACTGAAATTGAGTTACAATCAAATTCAGCTCCATCCTGATCTCTCTATGATCACCAACAAACAGCAACATAACCCAGTTCCCTGAATTCTCGAGCTGACATTATCATCACCACCTTCTATCACTTCTGTTTCGAATTCGATAATGGAAGCATCCATTTCTCTCTCCCTGAAATCTTCTCGAACTTCAAAACTGCAGCCAAGCTCCATCAATCACCGAGCTCAGGGTCTTCTTTGCATTGGCAGCGACCCACCTCAGCATCTCGCAACACAGGACCACAACGTACTCAACCAAACAACCCAATAGTCCTTCATCGCCCTCAACAGCCGATACCCATCATCAAGCTCAACTAAACTCCACCGAGAATCACCATCGTCACATATTTCTTCCATTGCCAAGCTCAGTCCATAGCTTCACGGATAACGACAGCAACATCTTCCCAGACAATTACCACCAACTCGGTCTGAGCTGAACGCCTGAACCCATTAAAGCTCTTCTCCATCGTCTCTGCCATCAGCATCATAGCGACATCTATTCTTCAGTCCGTACGTTCACAGCTCCATCGATCACCAATGGCAGCAGACTAACCCACAACCAACAAACTTCTCCATTTATTCGAGCAACAACCATTCGTTCCTCCCTGCATTCTCTTAACTTCCTCGACTCGATCTCCATCATTTCCGGCACTCACTGCCAGTAAACCCATTCAAACTCCATCACAGCACGTGAGAATCACCGGAAGTCACGTCCCAGACATCCTTCGTACACTCTGACATCACCATCTCGTCATCTACAGCAAACCAATATTCCCGAGGTTGAAAGAGCACCCCCGAACTTCCATGGCAGCAGCAAAGCTTCTTCTTCCCTGTTTTAGCTCGATCTCTCTATCAACACAGCAAACTCGAACACTACTTCAAAAACCCATCCTCGTCTCAACCTGGTTTTATTCCTTCTCCGAATCATGATCAACACCCATCGCTGATGATTGTAGTAACAATTGCCGGTCGTAAACTCCCTGAACTGGTCGTGGTGTTTACTAAAGAAGAAGATGGTGCCCTTAGCTGAAACATCTGTTGCTATTAGTAATCTTCGTTGGCCTGTCAGTTTGGAATACTGACAGTGCAACTCCAGGTTCATTCTCATTGAACTGTCAGTTCTGTGGAACCGACAACTCTGTCATATTCTTTTGCTCGTAACTTTCTCATACGAAGTCGAATGACCTTATTGTTTGGCTTCGTCTTTTCGCCCTCTTCGAACTGATGGGAATAAATTCTGACTTTGAGCGAGTTCCATTTGGTCTTTGGCCCTTCTCTAATTGTAGACTTCACTTTGTAGCTCTTTTCACTTCTTTTCGGATGATTCACCTAATGAAAGACAAATACAAGAAAACAAACGTAATGTACAATAATTCGCAAGAATAAATAGCAATTACTAGCATGGATTCGACACTAAATTTATGCAAAATATGCACTTAACAAATTCCCCCACATTTGGCTTTAAATAGTCCTCGAGCAAACTATCTAAAATACAACAACTCCATGTCGTCGAGATTACAGTTGCACTTAGCATGTGCAACAGGCCTTTAAACCCCTAGGTGTCCCTAGTGGACGAGTTATAGTCTCATGAGGGCTTCCAAGAGGTATACCCATAAAACCTACTCTAACTTCAAAGCGTTCATCTTCCCAAGCATCCAAAGAGCTATGAGGACATAGAGTTTCTGCATGCTAGTAATAAAAAGTTAGAAATACCAAAAACAATATTCTCATTCTTATATGTTGAGTGAGAAATAACCACACCATAATGAGAGAATGCGTATTTGAGAGCGATCAATAAGCATTTCGCTTCGAATTCTGCCTCACTTAAAAGGATTTTATGATAATTGCACTCAATAAGACGGCTTTTTTATGGGTCTCACATGTGTGCAGGTAGGAATGAAGAGAGAAATCCTACACACGTTGAGTGGTGGGAAGGAAACCTTCCGAATTATTTCTGGAGACTCCACAAAATCGTGGAAAATAAAAGACTTTTTCTGATGATCTCTAAGAAAGGAAATCAACCACTATTATCGAGGATGAGAGTACTTACCACCTTCATATTCAATTGCAATGATGATAACACCACTCTCACAGCATCCAATAGAAACGTCTTCGATCTTCTCGTCTTCTTCATCTTCTTGGTCTTCGTCTTCGGTCTTCAACTGCTGATGATAAACTCTTGAACTTCATAAAAATTTAATGTGGCCATGAAAGAAGTACTTTACCACTTTGTTCTTCACAACTTGTATTGTCTTCGTATCATAAACTTCAATAACTCTCATCTTTTGATTTTCTTCACTCTTGTACTTAGTCTTCCACTTTGATATAGAATTTTGCTCCTTGTAATGAAAGACAAATACAAGAAAACAAACGTAATATAAAATAATTCGCAAGAATATATAGCAATTACTAGCATGGATTCGACACTAAATTTATGCAAAATATGCACTTAACAGTGAACTGCCAAACTGTCGGCCCTGACAGCAGAATTGGTGTAGTTACCAAGATCGGCAAGGTAAGAAAATTAATATCTTGTCGACTGTTAATTTATTGGCCCTGACGACTATGTGTAACAGAAAATGACCTTCTCCTGATGCCTAAAATCATAAGGTCGGCACGCAGGGTTATAAAATTACGACCTTGCCGACTATATAAAAGTCGGCACGCTAATAACCAAATACCGTTCCGATTATTTGTTGAGGAAAATGAACTCATGATGCCTAAAATCATAAGGTCGGTAGGGTAATAAAATGATGACCCTGCCGGCTAAACTTAGTCGGCATATTGGGGAAACAAAAACCTCGTCGGCGAGTTCAAAATTCAAAATTTTGCAAGTACATCTGCATTGATTGACTACCATAACGACCAAATTTGTGCACCATCCTATAAATACACTAGTTCTCTCTATAAAACAATATACACCTATTTGCATATACTCTCCAAAACTCATATCATCATATACTCCATCTAACTCACCCAATACCTCTACATACAAGAAATGACATCATTTGATTCAAATGAAGATCTATCCATCACCAAAGAATGGTACGCGGAAACTCGAGTTAGAAATCAGTCCTCCGTAAGGGTGGATGTCGTAACCTTTTGGGCTAGTGTATACAACAAATATAGGCAAAAGTTTGGAATCCTAATGGAAGAAGTTCAACAAGTCCATGATAGGCACCTAGTCATCCAAAATGCGATACTTGTTTTTTTAGCTATCCAAAAATGGATTTTGAACGCTAGCTACTTCAGCTACTCCATTGAACAATTTGTAAGTATTTTTTTGGTTTATTTTACGTAATACAAGTTGTTTGATCTTACTACTAAACACCACTAACAAAGTAAGTTTGCGTCGTGATTTTGTAGCATGATGTCGTGAAAGCGCGCTACTTGGAGGAAAAGGGGGAAGCATTCGCATTCGATGCAAGCTATCACTTCATGGTTTCCAAAATTCCGGAGTATGCCCCGGAGATGATGATGGTGGTTGAATCGAACTCGGATTCCTCTGATGAAGATTGATGGTTTTAGAAGTTTTAGTGTAGGTTTTTTGGGTAGATCTCTATGTAAACCCTCACGAGACTATAACTCCTCCACTAGAGTCGCCTAAGGGTTCAAAGCTTGATGCACATGCTAAGTGCATTCGCTGTTCGGACAACAAGGAGTTAGATTTTATGTTTCAATCAATGTAGTAACAAAAATTGCATGAATAAAGTGAATTACATCTTCCCATACTCTGTTTTCTATGGGGTATAACTAAAGGTCGGCAAGGTTACATTGTCGACTATTAGACAGCCGGAAATGTTAGAAATTATTTGTGTGCCGACTATTAGTCAGCCGACAGGGTAAGAAATATTTATATGCCGACTATATGATAGCCGGTAGTGTAGGAAATATTTATATGCCGACTATAAGATAGCTGGCCCAGGATAGTCTGCATCTTCTTCATTCATAGACCTTGCCGGCCAAAGATAGTCGGCGTTTTCTTCAATCGTTGACCTTACCGGCCAAAGTTAGTCGGTACCATATTCAATCTGAGACCTTGCCGACTTTTTACATTTTCAGAACAAAAATTTTTGATCGAACTTATAAGACAAAATGTTTAATCTACTGAATTCATAATTTCATAAGTTTTAATCCAAATTCAATTAATTAAGCTAATCAAATTTTTTAGTGTTAATTAAACAAGAGTATATTAGCCATTTAGAAAACACAAGGTTAAGGGGTGGCTTGTTTTGCTTCACAATGACCCAGGTTTTGTCTCATTAGGTATACCCCAATTAATCTGGGTATACCCCAATTTGGCTATTTTTTTTTATTTTTTTAAAAAAATTTCTATTCATAAAGTTTTAACTTTCTCGTGTCGTTATCAATTGGCAAATTACAACACTATCATTTGCATATAACGTCGGGGTTAGACTCCCTTCCCTGTTCAATATTTGTGGACACATAGAAGTGTCACGTATTCACGTCCGGTCTTTTGAATTCTGCATTAACCTCTGGTGCAAGACTTACTATCATTAGATAACTCAATTTCCACATGTTCCAAAGAAAAATGACATTGAAGAAAACGTCGAGACCGATGAAAATTGTTCTAGATTAGTTGCTCGTGGGATAGATATATATGGATACAGTCCCACGTGCATAAGCAACCAACAAAGATATCATCCCACGGATTCCTCGTGCTTTAGCACTTCTAAATCTACTTCTCCTACTTAGAGACTACTTACCACGGTAATCTTTTCTTCTTCTTTTTGGCCGGTACTTTTGCCGCCGGTACAGTTGATCACCGATCCATCAACTGTTTACTTCTTGGAGCAAAATTCAAGTCATTTATTATTTTCTATCATTTTTGTTTATCTTTTCTTCTACTCTAGCAGTTCATCCCACGAGCTGTAGTAAGTAACATCCCACGTGCCTAACTCAAAAACGTCTTTGTTATCTCACTTATGGAGTGAGCTATTGAAATTTGAATCCATTCCAATTACAGTAGTAATGGTTTGTTGTCTTTGTGAGAGTTGATTTCTAAACTTCTTCTTCAAAGTTCAAACATCAACAGCAGTCCAAACTCAACGATATCTAAGCAAAGTCGTCTTCATTAGAATTTAATAGTAGCATTCGTATATTTCTTCGGAGTTGGTTGGTTTCTTGACTTGTATTTTGGCTCGAGAAAATTTTCTCATTTGACTCGAGACTTTTGGTGTTGTTCTCTGAAAAACCTTTCATTTGGTTTCTTAGAGGGAGCGTGGGAGTAGTAAGTACCATAGGCTTGGGATAGCTTGGCATCAACTTCATCTCTCTGCTCGGACCATGAACGTATCACCATCAACTTCATATATAATATGACTAGTTTTTACTTAATATTTTGTATTTTAGCATTTCGAATTTTCCTTAGTTAGGTAGAGATGACGACTGTGGCTTCTTTCCTAGTACTAGTACCAGTACCAAGATCACATCGTTATCTATAGATTTCAAGTGTAAATAAGAACGTTTCCGTTATCTTGATTGATATGTACCATACGATGGCCGGTTACGTTTATAAGTGTATAATTTGACTTTTGGATGAGATGATCTTAGTTTTCAATATTATGTTCGTCGTAGCGTAATTACAGTTCAAAAACTGGACGTACAACCAGTAGTTGCATCACTTATTTATGCTTGATTACAGCTTAAATCCACGTTAATGGGGGTCGAGATCGTCTGTGCCACTGCTTGTGTGTGCCCTATGTGCCATACCAATAGAAACACGCCACATCATTCCTCTCATTAACCATGACTAACTAAATAGATTTTCTATTTATACAACACTAATCGATTAGGAAAGATAATTAATTAGTTAAAGAAGATATTACAAATCCAAGAAAAAATACCGTGTTTCTATTGGTGTGGCACATAGGGCACACCCAAGCAGTGGCACAGACGATCTGGACCCCGTTAATGGGGTGTCTGCAGTAATGGGTTTTGGAGTTTTCCTTTATCTTTTCTGTTTTGCTGTAAGGGTTTTTTATTATGTTAATTTTCATTATAATGTATAATTTGACTTTTGGATGAGATGATCTTAGTTTTCATTATTATGTTCGTCGTAGCGTAATTACAGTTCAAAAACTGGAGTACAACCAGTAGTTGCATCACTTATTTATGCTTGATTACAGCTTAAATCCACATTAATGGGGTGTCTGCAGTAATGGGTTTTGGAGTTTTCCTTTTATCTTTTCCTTTATCTTGATTACAGCTTATAAACGTAAGTAATGGGTTCTTTGTAGCTTTCATGCATACATAGTGTTGTATTCTTTCATTGTTGTACTGTCTCTTTTTTTGACGAGCAAAAAAAAAAGAAGGAAAAAACTTATGCTTGCTAAAGCCTGACATCAATCTTGGACATGTCCCTGAATGCATTATCAAAAATCTTGACTAGGTGGTCTTTAATCGGGAAACCGACTAGCCAGAAGAGATTTTCTGAGGATAAATCATGCGCCAAGCTTTATTATCCTGGCTTAATTGGGGCATATAGGACTTAATTGGGGCCTATAGCTAGATGACAAAAAAAGGTCATTGAATAGTAAAAAAAGCTACCCTTTATCCAATTATTTTAAAAAATGATTAATTTACCCCTTTGTTAATTAGCATTAATCGGATGATTAATTGATGTTTAATCAAATTAAACTAAAAATTAATTAATCTTGATTCTTCATCAAAATGTGAAAAAAATATATTTATTTATTTTTGAAAAAAAACAAATCAGAATCGGTATATGTTCGTTCTCTCATAAACCGATTCTGGGTTGATTTTTTCAATTCACAAAAGAAAAACCAGAATCGGTTTTTACAAATGTATACGGAAAACCGATTATGGGAAAGAAAAAAAATCAAACATAATTTAAATCATACTCGATATGAAAATTAGTATGATTTTATACTCGATTTCAGTTCACGTATAAATTCATATACTCATTTTGAGATCGAGTATGAAATCATACTCGTTTTGAAATTGTGTAAAACCATACTGGTACTCATTTTCAATTCGGGTATAATCAGAATCGGTTTACACGATGCACACATAAAAACCGATTATTGACATTGCACAACAGGAATCGGTTTATAAAAGTGCTCATGTAATCCGATTCTAACAAAAAAAAGATACAAAAAAATTTCTTACAACAATCGGTTTACTCGACACACATATAAAATTCGATTCTAGCATTATACATCAACAATCGGTTTTTATAAGTGCTAATGTAATCCGATTATGGTCGAACCAGAAAATATACCAAGGACAATCGGTCTTAGTGTGCATGAACATAAATCGTTTCTATCTGCAATCGGATCACATATAAATTAACGTTAACCGATTATGGTAAACCCGGAAAATTTTGATTTCAAAATTTTCAATTTTTGAGCGATTGCATGTTACTAAAAGCCAGTTTAGAAGATTGGATTGAGAAGAAAAGAAGAAGAATTAATTGAAGTGGAAATGAAAATGAATTTGATTTTGATTTTGATTTTGATTTTAGTTTTTAATTTTTATGATTTTGATTTTGATTTGTATAATGATTAGGCGTTGCTATTCAAAAAGGTGTTGGAGCCCAGCTTGTTGCTAGGTTACCAACCAAAAGCTTTGTATAATGATTTCGAAAATATATATATATATATATTAATAATCATTTTTTTAAAAAAATACGAATTTTGATTTTAGTTTTTAATTTTATGATTTTAGTTTTATGATTTTGATTTTAGTTTTTAATTTTATGATTAGAATTTAATGGGGACACATCTGTAGTATTAGTATTTGGTGAAGGGGAAGTTGGTAGTTTCATCTCTTAATAATCTTTTTTTGTCCTGTAATGTCGGCCCCAATTAATTGGGATAGATCCCAATTTAGCCAGGTTTATTATTAACTCGTATACTTTGTGAAACATGACATTCGCAATTTAGACCAAGCTAATTTCTTTAAGAGAACGTACAAATCTCCCCCTTGGAGTGTTGTACAAATTTTCCCCCTAGGAGTGCTGTATCACTCTATAATATAGCATTCTCTGCAACATTGGAATGTGAAATAAAAAATGTTATACAAACCCAAAAAAAAAAACAACAACAAAAGATAACAGACACGATAAATAAACCTCCAGCTAGTTTCCGGCGGTGGGAGACCAACTGCCTAAATCCGAGAGACTTATTTTGTATGGAGTTTTTTTCTCGGTATGTAGGGAATTGTTGGTGTAAAATCTTGAGTCGAATTAGTCTACACTCCTTAACGAGTGTGCACGTAACATTTCAATCTCTATCCTTGATTTAATTTAGGGAGTTATGTAACGTGGCTCGTGATTTTAAACATGAAGGATAGTGGGACCATCAATTAAATAATCAACCAATTAGAAGAATATGTGAAATCTTCGAGTATATTCGGTACACATGAAATGAAAACCAAAAATATGGATAACCAATCACTTTAAAAATAGCTGAGTTCCTATTTTTAGATCACAATCCCAAAACTTGGACCCACATTCTGGCCTCATCACCCATTTTTAGACAACGTCTTATGAACTAGATTTGGCTGTTAGAGTAGACAAAAAATCGTTGCAGATTAAAAAAAATAGTGTTGCCTATTCTTTAACACTACATTTCTCCGTATATATCTCGCATGTGAACTAGTAGCGAAATAGCTTCGCTGAATGGTTCAGTGCATAGAAAATCAACTTTTCGCTATTTGGTTAAGCACATATCTATTTATTTTTGATTTGACTGCTGAGATGGTTGCGTTGTTGTTCTATTCAGCACGTACATGAGGAATGATTCAACATCTAGATGTTAGATTAGAATTGACACAGAATTTAGGGGTTATTCTAGCTACCAATCTAGTTGCTAGATAGGACTTAGCCCACCTGACCTCTCATATCAAAAGTATGATCGGCGGCATTTGGTCAATCTTTTGGTCTCTAATATCAAAAGTAAGAATAAAGAGTCCTAGTATACTACTGATTCTCTGAACTAGGAACTCTTTGTCAGTCAAGATTCAAGACATACATCATCGATTATTAAATTTCCAAATACATTCACAAATTTTGTTATCTTTCGCGCTACATATCCCTATAAATTGGGGCATCTAATGAAGCAGAAGAAGCAATTAATCTTCAACCTCAATAATCTTCTCTCTTCATTCTTTCTTGTTTTGATCTTTTTTAGAGCACTGTTTTTGTAAAATGGAGGTGACATTTTGGTTGATAACTTGTGGAGTGGTAGTAGCATTTGCATTAGCAAAACTACTATTCGGCAAGAAATCATCTATGTCCACAATGGAATGGCCATCAGGTCCAAAGACGTTGCCCATAATTGGGAACCTTCATCAATTAGGAGGAGAAGCATTTCATGTCTGTTTGGCAAACTTGGCCAAAGTATATGGAGGTGTTTTTACCATATGGGTTGGAAGTTGGCGTCCGTTTATAGTCATAAGCGATGTCGATAAAGCTTGGGAAGTTCTTGTTAACAAATCTTCGGATTATTCAGCTAGAGACATGCCTGATATTACTAAAATCATATCTGCAAACTGGAAGAATATTTCTCATGGTGATTCCGGTCCGTTTTGGCATAATTTAAGAAAAGGTCTTCAAGGTGTTGCTTTAACTCCTTTTAATGTTGCGTCTCAATATCATTTGCAAGAAAGGGACATGCAGAATTTGATCAAATCCATGAAAAAAAAGGCGTCGCAGAAAAATGGGATTTTGAAACCACTTGATTATGTCAAAGAAGAGACTGTTCGATTACTAAGTCGACTTATCTTCAGCCAAGAGTTCGTCGATGAGGATTTTGTTGTTGGTATGCATCAAGCACTCGACGAGTTAGTAAGTATAAGTGGGTATGCAAGTTTAGCTGATGCTTTTAAATTTTGTGAAAATTTACCAAGCCATAAAAAAACTATCCGAGCAGTTCACGCTATCAAAATTCGGTTCGATAATTTGATTCGTCCGCATATCGTCTCAAATCCTCCTACAAACACTTACTTGCATTTTCTTCTATCTCAAGATTTTAGTGAAGATGTTATAATTTCTGCCATTCTTGAAGTTTATGACTTGGGTGTTGATAGCACCGCATCAACAACAGTTTGGGCTCTTACGTTTCTTGTCCGCGAACAAAAGATTCAGGAAAAACTATACCGTGAAATCAATAACGTAACCGGAGGGAAAAGGCCGGTGAAAGTTGAAGATTTGAACAAGTTGCCATATTTGCAAGCAGTGATGAAAGAAACAATGAGGATGAAACCCATTGCACCAATGGCGATTCCTCACAAAGCCTCAAAAGATACTTCATTAATGGGTAAAAAGATCAACAAAGGTACAGTGGTAATGGTAAATCTTTACGCTATTCATCATAACCCTGCCGTTTTCCCGGAACCGTATAAGTTCATGCCGGAGAGATTCCTAAAGGATGCTAATAGTGATGGAAGTTTGGGTGATATTAAGAAAATGGAAAGTTCATTGTTAGCATTCAGTGCTGGTATGCGAATCTGTGCTGGAATGGAGCTTGGTAAGCTACAACTAGCTTTCGGTCTTGCAAGTTTGGTTAACGAGTTCAAATGGGATTGCGTTGCTGAAGGAAAATTGCCTGATCTTAGTGAAGAACACTGTTTCATTCTCTTGATGAAAAACCCACTTGAAGCCAGAGTTACTCCTCGTATCCATTAATTATATATTTCAGATGCGCGGTGGGTTCAAAATTTGGATTGCTGGCGTCAACCTTTTAACACATGTAGGAGGCTGTAGCATCCAAAGGTGTGATGGCTGGGGTTTATGCATGCATGATAAGTCGTAATCTCTTTTGAATGTGTTGGTTTGAATAAACAAGAATATCAACTACTTTTTATGCTTGTTTTTATGTTTGTCGTTTAAGACTTTTATTTGTGTGCATGTATTTTGTACCTACCTCCTAGTAACTACGGTCATTTTGTTCCATGGCCCAAATCAATGCTGTGATTTTAAGTTTTGTTGGGTCTTTCATCTGAAATTCTATAGAAACTGATGTTACTCTAGATTGAAGACAACAAAAAAATTCATTACGGAATCCCTGACATATGTTGGGGTTTCCTCCTGGTAACGGTCGACTATCAATATACATAGAAACAGCCCAAGTATAGATAAAGCAAGCAAACAAGCATAAAACGAGTAAACAATAAAAGCATACCATGACATGAGATTTACAGTGGTTCGGCAATGCGCCTACGTCCACTTGCGATGATGATCCTTTTCACTATTATGAAAACCTCCGAAGTACAAATACAAAAACACTTTGTGTGTCAGCCACCTATGTCTCTCTAGCATTAACCAATATCTAGAAGACAACCTTGACCCAATCCATATCTTGTTATCTAGCATCGCAGGCCCATTGATACGATCACATACAACACTTGAAGAACACTCCTCTTGTTGTAACCCTATGCTAGATACAAGAATCACTCATCATGATAGCCTCACCTTTCTCTCTTGATGTTCACCAACAATGTATCTTAAACGATCAAGAAGAAACCTTAGACTCACCATGAGAATTCTCACAAAATAACCACCCCAAGAGGTGGGATGGAATCTCTCACAACTCCATTGTCGATTCCATACTTTCTCCAAATGAGCTTACCCTTATTTATACTTGATTAATACTTGGATGTCAAGTATAATGCTTGGTGACCAAGTTTCTACCAGTTTCCTAAGTGTGGAATACTACGGGTTTCCTAAGTGTCAAATACTTGGTTGCCAAGATTTACTCTGTTAAGTCATGCTCCCTTGGAGACCAAGGAAATATTATTGATTATCGACAAATTAACTTCACAAATCTCCACCTTTGTTGATAATCCTTCGCCTCCCTTCTTTGTTCTTCCTTTGACGTTCATCATCGCCACCACCTTGCACCTTTCGGTAACTTCCCGTAGAAGTGGAAACCATTTTTGAACTTAATCCTTGGTGCCACCTCTGTAAGCATGTTTGTGAGATTATTCTTCAAGTAAGTCTTCAATAATGAAAACTCTCCACCGTAGATAACAAGTCATACAAAATGAAACCGATCATCCATATGTTTTACTCTTTCGTAAAAATCTTCGTGCTTAGAAAACATCTACAACGCTTAGAAAATCACTATGCAGATCTACGCATTCTTCATTGACTTCAAAGTATCCAATCAAGCATTGAAGCCAAGTTGCTTCCTTCACAGCCTATTTACCCATATCAATTCAGACTTCATTGTTAATTGAGATGCAACTGATTGTAAAGACGACCTCTAGCTTATTGGACGACAAGCCACTACCTCCGTAAAGACATATCCAGTTTGTAGATCTAAAACAATCCACATCAACCCATCATCGGAATCAACTTACCCACAAAATAATGGAGAATCTTAACCACCATCCTGTTGATACACCAATCCATTTCTATGGTACCATTTAGATACCTCACCAAACTGGCAAACTCTATACTAAATTGAGACTCCAATATCCATCATGCTCTTTGCAGCAAAAAATATGTAAACCAGTATAGAAGAATCGCCACCTGTTAGTTTTTATTAACCTAACCATGTTAGTATCCGAGAAACTAAACCCACTTGTATGTGTCAAGATATATTGAGCCCGACTCCTATTACGCACCAAACCAAATAAGCAATTCATGGATCCTTATCATTGTGCATAAAACTTGAGCCCATCTCTACCATGAGTCTTGCTTTACTGGAGTCCCTCTGACCTTGAAGCTTGATATACGATCATATCTTCTCTTGAGTCTTACTCCTTTTAAATCTCATCATACTGTGAACCATCCCCTATACGATAATTTCATTACCTTGATACAATTCCTTCATTTTTGCAACAACAACACCACCTTTGAGCTGAATTTATCTTACTCCATAACTGAGTACCATATAAGAAGTTGTCTTCGACTGGTGCACAGCCACAGACCACCACCATAGTCAACAAGGTATGGATTTATGTATTCTTACCACCAGAGAGAGTCATTGTAAGCAATACCTTCCTCCTGCATAACCCTTGACTATCAATCTTCTTAACTACGCCGTACGGCTTTCATACTCGAAGTTTCCCCCTTTCATATGAACACCCATCGACCTTCTTTCCGTTGCGAACTTCTCCTCTCCAACTGTAATGGAGACCTTACGTCATCGGGCTTCCGTTGTTCATCATGAAATTTTCCTTTCGTTGTTGCCGAGATTCACCAATTTGAATCTCCACCTGATCTACATCTAATTAAGATATAGAGTGACTTGTGAAATAAATTTCACTCACTCCTTTTACCAATCCTCCATCCAAGTTAAAATTTCTTTGTTACGTGATAAACAAAGACTTCACTTCACCTCTTCTAGATGAATTCAACTTGATGATAACATCATTTGGTAAACCACAATTGAGATGACACACCATTTCTACACCAGCTCACAAAACCTTAATTACCTAAAAACCTTTTAGGTAACATGCACCGTGTCTTCTCCCACCTTGATATTTCTTTATTTTTGTAAAATGCATTACTATGCATGAACATGATTCAAAAATTGAATCTCACAGTTAATCAATCTAACTCGTGTGACCTTATTATCAGTCCGGGTCTTCATCACCATAGTCTCTTGCACTTTCTTTTTACAACTCTACCAATCATCATGGCGACTACCAAAACTCTCCTCGATAAGTCGTCTTCATACAGTACAATAAAGAATCTCCATGAATAATTTCGAAAAATTATTCCCACACATTCGAATGAATGAACCATACGTCCTTCCAGAACGTACCTCCACCATACCTACCGTATAGTGAAAACCATGCCAAACTCCTTTTCATAAACTCCACGTTCATAGACTTCAATTTTCGCAAACTACATGTCTAACTTCTTCTCACTTATATGCCCTAGACATATTCAGGTCTTGAAGAACTTAACCACATTTTAAATTCACACACAAGCTCCACCTACTACTGTACCACCACATAAGAAGCACAAATTTATTTGTCTCTTATCTTGATCACCAACTTTGAGTCTGACTTCAGCATTTGCAAATCCTCCTTCCGCTACATTACTGTAACCTTTGGATTCCAAAAAGTTCCAAGTGATATCAAATACTTCTTGAACTCAGGAGTGTGTCCCCAGGATTTTTTAATTTATCCTCATGATTCTTGATGTTCTAATCAAAAATTATACCACAAGCAAACTTAATGCCAAATGATACAGTACCACCTTCTACAGACTAGTAAAAAGTAACCCATCCCCGATTGGGACTCATGAAAAGAACAATTAAATACAAGAACTAGATTTCACAAAGATCACTACAAGTGACCTCCGCCCATACTTCTCCTGAATATCCTTCTTCTACAACCATCACCGTACTTGACTCGCAATTCTCCTTGGCTTTACGCTTCGAAAATTTTTCTCCCAATATCCTTCTTCATGACACTAGGAACTGCCAGACTTAGCTTTGAATAACCCTCACATCCAGATTTATTATTTCTAGATTTCCCGTTGTTTTAGATATATACAACCCCTTCAACCCGATCACATTAATTGTACCGGCATATCACACATATATATATATATACCAGAAAACAACACAGTAGTAACATAGCTTGCTCTTTGCCCTTAACAACTTCTCCCGCATCCATCAAGTCACTCACTGACTCGCTGAAATTTTTAAGAAGTACGTTAATAGACTACCTTCTCTGAATCGAAAACGATGAACACTGTCGCTTCTAAAGAAACAATACTCCTGCAAATCACGTTCTTCCCGATCAACATCCTTCCAAAATCTCTATGGTATTCCCCTTTCAATGCCTTGTCGAAGGACCTCTTTGAATCACGATACTTGACTTGAACTTAGAGTCCAAAGAATATCATTTCCGTTAACGCCTGCTTGTTCCGATGCCAGCCTTAACTTCCTGATTCAAACACATACGCCATCGAATAACCTTTCAAGTCGACCGTACCGAGCCAACCATGGCTCTGATACCAATTGTTGGGGTTTCCTCCTGGTAACGGTCGACTACTTACGTCTGGTGCTCTATCAATATACATAGAAACAACCCAAGTATAGATAAAGCCAGCAAACAAGCATAAAACGAGTAAAAAATAAAAGCATACCATGACACAAGATTTATAGTGGTTCGGCAATGCGCCTACGTCCACTTGCGATGATGATCCTTTTCACTATTATGAAAACCTCAGAAGAACAAATACAAAAACACTTTGTGTGTCAGCCACCTATGTCTCTCTAGCATTACAACCAATATCTAGAAGACAACCTTGACCCAATCCATATCTTGTTATCTAGCATCGCATCCCCATTGATACGATCACATACAACACTTTAAGAACACTCCTCTTGTTGTAACCCTATGCTAGATACAAGAATCACTCATCATAATTGATGTGATTTTCAATTGAGTTGTAGTAATAGGTTCGTTGAGGCTTTTGAAAGCAAAAGATTCTAGACTTAATAAAACTTAAAATAAAGAAAACTTAACTCAAAATTTGATTTCAAGATATGAGAAAATAACCAAGACACTGATTCCACTATTACACATGAATGAATGATGGTAAATAACCCAAAACTCTAATTATCTTTAAGTCCCTTATTTTCTTAACTCACAAATAATCAGGCAAATTCTCAAAAATTAATTGTATCCCCTAAGCATAGATTACCTATCAAAGCAAAACCTATCTAATTGAATCACAACTAATGAAGAAAATTATGCAAACAATTAAAAACTCTGCAAAAGCAGTGATTGAGTGAATTATAATTAAATATTAGAGAAAATATAATAGTTACCAAATTATTCATGCGTAAATAGCTTCCTCATTGCCTTGGTTGTGAGAGAATTAGCACATCATCATGTTGGAAACACGCTCGAAATTCATTATTATTGCTCAAAAATGGTTTACAAATGATGAAAAGGGAGAAATATAATGAAAACCGGGTTTGTAGCAGTTATATGTGTTACAAACCAGAACGATACACAATATGTGTCACTGATATTGTAGCAAATAAGTCTGCCTCTGATGGACGACCCTCGGCTGTGAGTCGTTATCACTGTAGAAAAACGACTGTCTTTGCTAGTCTGTTCTTCGTGTTCTTCAGCTATGCAACAGCAGAAATGGTGACTCTCTGCAACTTTCAATTTCTCGCCTCTGAGATGTTCTAAATCCTCCCAATTCTCTCCGTCCCCTTCAGTGATACCCTAATAGGCTATTTATACTCAACAGGAACAAGAATCTTCGCTCATTACTCCGGAAAATCCTTCCAATATTCGGCAGTAAAAGAAAATATTTTGGAGATATTCTTTCCTTTCTTTCACAATCATGCATCTGCAGCTGTCCGACCTTCCTTTTTAATCTCAGTCATGCTCCAACGACGCTTAGAATGATTCCCTGGTGAAGTAAAACTCATGCAAGAACATTATCATCACGTTATTTCCCGTGAATGTCTTCTCGGCAAAACAAACCTCCCTGTTTTCTTCTATCCACAATTACAGCCCAGTTTCATCGGTTCTGATGGACTTACCAGTCCTGTTTAGATGTAACAGGCCCATATCAATCCATTTGAGTGATTGAATCACTCCATAAGTCTCCAAGATCAAAAACAACAACTCTCGGGTTTTCTCATGCAAAACCCGTAACTCCCTGATTTCTTCTAACTCGAGTTCTAGCCAAAATCCATCGAACTAAAGACCCAAAACAATCCTGTTAGACTCAAAAGAAGATACCCAAACCGTTCCATCTCTTTAGTCTCACTGAAACAAGCTCAAATTCGCAACCCTAGTTCTGACATTGAAACCAAAAATTTCCCGCCAAAACATAACTTTTGAAATTAAGAAGATGGTTAGCCCTTATCCAACGTCCTGGGTGCCGAATAACAAATGGGTGTTGTGGACAAATGGGATACACATAGCCGTGGGTGACACATAGCAAAAGTGGGGGTCCGTATAGCAAATGTCCTCCGGGGGTGCTCCGAGCAACTTTTCGAGCCGAATTTTCCAACAATATTTATTTCCAAAAAATACCTACAAACACACAAAACACCATAATAAGGACGAAAACGAGTACTAACAATACGAAACATTGAGGACAAATTAGACACATAAACGCGTCTATCAAATACCCCCAAACTTATTATTTGCTACTCCTCGAGCAAAACAAAAAAATAAAAATAAAACCGAGTTAATCTCGGGAGGGTTTACCAGAGGTGTACCCACAAAACCTTTACTCCAAACCCTAGTTATCTATGCAGAACCTTGGAAGGCACTAAAGAATCTCCTTGGTTGGCATACCTATTGACTACAAGATGAAGTACCCTGATGCGAAATTCCAATTGTTGTACACGAGTTTGCACTCAAGCATACTAAAATTCATATAAAGTGACAGAGCTCTACTCAGATAGTTTCTGGACATCATAATCCGGAGTCAACCAATTACATGGATAGATTAAGAAGATGGATGTAGATAAAAACGTGGATGATGTTGACTAAGGTGAACCTATCCTAATGGACTGAGATACTGGTCTAGACTAATATCAACACACTGGCATATACAAGGGAACCAATGGTCGATAATCCTACTCTAGGTCAACTCATCTGGCATATACAAGGATACCAGTGGTCGACTTTATTGCATTTTTTCAGGTTGGTTTGGTGGTCTGGTTTCTTTTTTTTTTTTTTGTGTATCTCAGTCACTCTATTTCACCCTAGCAATGGTAAAAAAGAAAAATAAAAAGAAGTGATCAGGATTCTTTCGATGTTTCCATCACGAGGATATGGCGAAACTACCATGTTTTTTTCTAACACCTGAGCTCTGTTCTTTTATGAATAGACTCTTCTAGATGTTTCCATCTAATCAGATTGGTTCCTCAACTCCAACAACCAAGATGTTCCCATCCAGTTAGATTGGTTAGTGCCGACCTTAATAAGCATAAATTTCTAGGCTCCGGAGTTTATTTATTGCAGCAAAAAGTTTCTTCCCCACCCCCAAACTTAAATCTAACATTGTCCTCAATGTTTCTAATCAAAGAGAAATACCAAAAAGTAAAGTAACATGAGGAATCAGTAAAGAGAGAAGTCGGAAAGATAGTACCTGGGTGAAAAGAGAAATCAAAGACTAATATACAACATACAATCGCCTCGATGGTCAATCAAGGGTAAACAGGGTCCTCAAGAGGGACCTCCTCAACATCACCTGCAGGAAAGGGCTCTAAAAAGGGTTTCAATCTCTGACTGTTAACTTTCGAAAAACTACTACCATCTGGTGTCTCAATTTCAACAGCTCCATGAGGAAAGACAGTGCGAACAATAAAAGGACTCGTCCACCGAGAACGTAACTTCCCAGGGAAAAGATGCAAGCGGGTATCATACAGAAGAACTTTTTGACCTGGAGAAAATGACTTCCGTAAAATATTTCTATCATGCACAAGTTTCATTTTGTTCTTATACTCCTTCGTACTATCGTAAGCATCTATACGAATCTCGTCCAACTCATTGAGCTGGAGTTTCCTATGGGATCCTGCCTTGTCAAGTGAAAAATTTAGCTGCTTAACAGCCCAATAAGCTCTATGTTCTAACTCAACAGGTAAATGACATGCCTTTCCATACACAAGTCGATAAGGCGACATTCCAATGGGGGTCTTAAACGCAGTTTTGTAAGCCCATAAGGCATCAGTAAGCCTAGACGACCAGTCTTTCCGATTAGGATTAACTGTTTTCTTTAATATACGTTTTATCTCCCTATTGGAAACCTCAACCTGACCACTAGTCTGTGGATGATATGGGGTAGCTACCTTATGTGTAATACCATATTTCTTCATCAAAATCTTAAAAGGTCCATTACAAAAGTGCGACCCTCCATCACTAATTATAGCTCGCGGTGTACCAAAACGTGTAAGTATATTATTTTTCAAGAACTCAATCACAACCCTATGGTCATTGGTTTTACACGCAACCGCCTCAATCCACTTAGAGACATAGTCTACGGCGACAAGGATGTATAGGTTTCCAAAAGAATTAGAAAACAGACCCATAAAGTCAATACCCCACACATCAAAGACCTCAACAACTAAAATAGGGTTCAAGGGCATCATGTTCCTACGGGAAATGGTTCCTAATTTCTGGCAACGCTCACAAGTAACACAGTAACTGTGGGAGTCTTTAAACAACGAAGGCCAATAGAATCCACACTGCAATATCTTAGCAGCAGTCTTCTTAGCACTAAAGTGACCTCCACAAGCATTATCATGACAAAAGGAAATAATACTGGACTGGTCACTCTCAGGTATACATCTCCTAATAATCTGGTCTGGGCAATACATAAATAAATAAGGATCATCCCAAAAGAAGTGCTTAACCTCGGATAAAAACCTAGAACGATCTTGTTTACCCAAATGTTGGGGCATTCGACCAGTAACAAGATAATTCACTATATTCTCATACCAAGGTGTTTGGGTAACAAAGAACAGTTGTCATCAGGAAAGTTATCCCTTATAGGAAGGGAATCATCAGGGAAAACGACAACTAGTCTAGACAAGTGGTCTGCTGCTACATTTTCTGCACCCTTTTTGTCTCTAATGTCCGGAGAAAAATCTTGCAACAAAAGGATCCACCTAATCAATCTAGGTTTCGTATCCTTCTTAGACAAAATATATTTCAAAGCAGCATGATCAGTATATATGACGATCTTAGAACCTAAGAGATAGGGTCTAAACTTGTCTAAGGAAAACACAATGGCTAACAGTTCCTTCTCGGTGGTGGTATAGTTCAACTGGGCATCATTCAAAGTTTTGCTAGCATAGTAAATCACATGAAGTAATTTGTTTTCTCGCTGACCTAGCACAACACCAATAGCATAATCTGAAGCATCACACATGATCTCGAAGGGTAGGTTCCAGTTGGGTGCCTGGACTATGGGGGCGGTAGTGAGTAAAGTTTGAAGCTTCTCAAAAGCCTCTAAACAAGCATCATCAAAGACAAACTTAACATCTTTTGCAAGAAAATTGCAAAGAGGTCTAGCAATCAAGCTAAAATCCTTAATGAATCGACGATAAAAACCAGCATGCCCTAAGAATGACCTAATATCTCTTACAGTTTTTGGGACCGGTAAAGTTTTAATAAGGTCAACTTTGGCTCTATCTACCTCTATACCCTTCGAAGATACGATATGCCCTAGAACAATTCCTGAACGAACCATGAAGTGACATTTCTCCCAATTAAGCACTAAATTCTTTTCCTTACACCTAGTCAAAACTAATGACAAATGATGCAAGCACTCATCGAAAGACGAACCAAACACTGAAAAATCATCCATAAAGACCTCTAAGAACCGTTCTACCATGTCAGAAAATATTCTCAATATACAACGCTGAAAGGTCGCAGGGGAATTACATAGCCCGAAAGGCATGCGTCTATACACAAAGGTACCAAAGGGACAGGTAAAAGTAGTTTTCTCTTGGTCTTCTGGGTCAATAGGAACCTGATTATAACCGCAGTATCCATCTAAAAAGCAATAATGGCTACCTCCAGCTAATCTTTCTAGCATTTGGTCGATGAAGGGAAGGGTAAAGTGGTCCTTCATAGTGACCTTGTTCAATTTTCTATAGTCAATACAGACACGCCAACCCGTGGTCATTCGGGTTGGGATTAACTAATTATTATCATTCTGGACTACAATAATACCGTATTTCTTGGGAACAACCTGAACGGGGCTGACCAACTTACTGTCTGAAATGGGGTAGATAATGCCTGCATATAACAACTTTAGAACCTCGGTTCGAACTACTTCTTTCATATTAGGGTTCAGTCGACGTTGCATCTCCCTAGAAGGTTTGGTGTCATTTTCTAAATAGATATGATGCATACAATCAATAGGACTTATACCCTTAATGTCTGCTATGGTCCACCCTAAAGCTTCCTTGTTATTCTGAAGGACGGTTACTAGCCTACTTTCCTGATCACTATCCAAGTCAGACGCTATAATCACAGGTAAAGTTTCAGATGGGCCTAAAAACACATATTTCAAGGTATCTGGCAATGGTTTTAGGTCTAACTTAGGAGGCTCTTCTAACGAAGGAACTAGGGTAGACTTAGAAACTGGTAGTGGTTCGAACTTAGGTTTCCATCCGTTACTAGTGTCTAACAAAGGGGTTGAATCTAACAAAGCATTCACCTCATTAATCACATTATCATCATCGAAATCAATCCCAAAGTGAGCTAGGCATTTCTCTAACGGATCTTCTAACAAAGTGTTTGGTAATGACTCCTCGACTAATGTTCCTATCATGTTTACCTCTTCTATGCTCGAGTCATCTAGTTCAGAGGGTAGCTTACTAATATGAAAGACGTTCAGCTCAATAGTCATATTACCAAAAGACAAATTCATAATACCAGTTCGACAATTAATGATCGCATTGGATGTTGCTAAAAATGGGCGACCTAAAATCACTAGTATATGTTTCTCTGGGTCAGGGACAAGTTGGGTATCTAGGATAACAAAATACACTGGATAAATAAACTTGTCGACCTCAATAAGAACATCCTCGATCACAACACGAGGAATTTTAACTGACCTATCAGCTAACTGAAGTGTCATCTGGGTAGGTTTCTTCTCACCAAGTCCTAGCTTAAGGTACACATGGTATGGAAGTAAATTCACACTGGCTCCTAAGTCAAGCAAAGCTTTCTCAACACGGTATTTACCTATTGTGCAAGAAATAGTAGGGGACCCTGGGTCTTTATACTTAGGAGTAGTGGTATTTTGAATAATGGAACTCACGTGACTAGCTAGGAAGGCTTTCTTTTGGACACTAAGCTTACCCTTCGTGTACACAAGTCCTTAAGAAACTTGTCATAAGAGGGAATCTGCTTAATCGCATCCAACAATGGTAGGTTGATAGTTACCTCCTTAAAAACCTCCAATATATCATTAAAGTTAGACTCCCTCTTAGTTGGAACTAGCAGCTGGAGGAACGGGGTTCTGGGAACAAAGCCGGGCTCAACAGGACCCTCATTGGTCTCTTTAGAGACTCTATCTGTCTCCTCATTTTCTGGCTCAGAAGGGTGAACTACATCATGTTCACTTTCAGGCATGGTGACCTTATTGTCAACTTTCTTCCCACTCCTAAGGGTTGTAACAGAATTCACATGATTGTACGATTTTTCTCCTTTTGGATTAGGATCAGTATGACTAGGGAACCTTCCATCTTCTCTCTCAATGAGAAACTTAGCTATTTGTCCAACTTGAAGTTCTAATTTAGCAAGAGACCGGGAATTATTCTTAAAATTCTGCTTGGTTTCCTCTTGAAAATTAACCTGGCTCTTTATTAACATTTCCTGGCTTTGTGATAGCATATCCTGGCTCTTTTTTAATATACTAAGAGATTCCTCTAAGCTAGTCATTTTATTCTCACAAGGGTTCTGGAACTGGGCTTGACCTGAAGAGTTCTTAGCATAACCAAAACCTGTGGGAGGCTGAGAATTACTAGACTGACCTTGATTCTGGCCCTTAGACCAAGAAAAATTAGGATGGTTTCTCCAACCAGGATTGTAGGTCTCTGAGTATGAGTCAAACTTCTGACGGTTCTCAAACCTAGCATTGTTGTAGACAGCATGGGCTTGCTCTTCACTAACCTGACCTTCCCAAAATGAGTTATCGGGCTCTATTCCACAACTAGAGACTTGAGGGGCTTTATTGGGTTCAACAAGATACCTATGTTTAGGATGATTTAATTCCAAAGCTTCTAACATTCTAGGCAAAGAAGCAAACTTAGCATCTGACCCGATGCTTGTATCTACTACATTGGTGCTACTTTTATTGACCAAGAGTCTTTTAGGGGGTTCAACACAAGACTTCCACTGTTGGGATTTTTCAGCAATAGCTCCTAAGAAGGTAAAAGCATCAATAGCATTTTTACTGGTGAACTCACCAGCGCACATAGACTCGACCATGGCTTTGGTCGAATAGTCTAGACCTCTACAAGTTTTATCTTATCAAATCCATGGTGAGGACACTGGGATAGGAGATCATTGAATCTCTCTAAAAACCTATAAAGAGACTCTGCCTCTTGTTGCACACTAGCACTAATTTTCTGCCTAACAGTTGCAGTTTTATGCTTAGGGTAGAATTTCATATAGAAAGCAACAACAAGTTCCTGCCATGTTTCAATGGACTCAGGTGGTAGGTTGTTCAGCCAGGTCTTGGCTTTATCTCTCAAGGAAAAGGGAAACATCTTAAGTTTCAAAACTTCATCAGTAAGGTCTTTTATTCTAATTGTCTCAAAGTCCCTAATATAAAAATAAGGGTTCTTATCATCTTTCCCTAAGAATATAGGGATCATCTGAAGAATACTAGGTTTTATATCGAAGTTAGCCGTAGTGGCTGGAAATTTAATGCACGAGGCTCGGTTGGTCCTAGTTGGGAACATGTAATCTTTCAAAGTTGCCATCGCTGGCACAGCTGAAGTACTAGGGGTACTTTTCTCACCAAGAGACAAATTTTCAAAACTGAAGTTTCCAAAAGCAGGGCTCTCAAAAGAAGAGTCTTCGAGCTCCCCGCTTCCACAAGAAGAAATACTAGGTTTTTCACTAATCAATCGACCTGGATGTCTCTTTTCCAATCCCGTTCTCTAATGACCTCGGGCATACACTAAAAAAACAAAAGAAAAAAAATACTAAAAGGAAGGGAAGTTCTAAGCAAACACAAAGCAGGATGACTCCACCAAAACAAACCTAAAGATTTTTAGCAAACAAAAAGCATGATGGCTCCACTTAGATTGTTTCTAGACTAGCTTCTAATCCTTCGAAAGGGAATTCGTTATAATTTAAGAAAACTCCTCTGGAATCAATCCGAGTCAAAGTAAGTTGAATAGAGGCGAGGGAAGCTAAATGGAGCTTTGATACCCAAGGCCTCACCGGCATTACAAGGCGGCGCAGTCACACATTCAACTCACAGAAACCATCATGAACTTCGAAGTATGCTTAAAAGAGTAACCAATATTTTTCGAACGACTTTCCTACTAAGATCGTTACCCTATAGGTCTCGTTCTATTCCAAATTTTAAAGCTTAGGTTCTCGTTAAGTATCGTTTTCCTAAGGCGGGCAAGAAGTGAACAGTGATGAAATCCGAACCCTTATCTTGTATGACCAGTCCTTGCCATTTACTAGGAAATTAAAGCATCCATTTTCAGTTCCTCGACATATATTCACACGAAGGAAGATAGTAACTTGCTGACAGGGGATTCACGAGTGTTTCGACAAACTTACCTCTCGTTCCAGACGGGGGATGAACCGTTGTAATCGAATCGGGCCACGACTCCTATGTCATGTACGGACCCGAGGGGCCGAGGTGATATCGTAATCACCATCCTTCTCTGCAAACAGTTTAATATTTAAACTACCCTTTCGTAGGGTTTAAAAATAATGTCCCAAAGTTTACAGTCCAAAGACCAAAAAATAAAGTACAAGGGAAAAGGAAAGTCTAAAAAAATATATAAAAAAAATTAAAAATGTCTCTCTTTTTTTTTCTCTCTTTTTTTATAAAAAGGAAAAAAAATTCTTCTTCTTTCGCTCCCTTCGCTTTGCCTTTTACTCCAAGTCTTTAAGTATTCACCAAAAGCTTTGGCAAAATTTTCTTTCGCTCCAAATTTCAAATTCTGTAAGAAAAAGACAAAAACCCAAAAATGTAAAGAAGAACAAAAATAAATAAATAAAAACCTAAAAAAGAAAAAAAAAATATAAAAATCTAGCCTAAAGAAAAGCCCGCGTCGGCGGCGCCAAAAATTGATGTGATTTTCAATTGAGTTGTAGTAATAGGTTCGTTGAGGCTTGTGAAAGAAAAAGATTCTAGACTTAATAAAACTTAAAATAAAGAAAACTTAACTCAAAATTTGATTTCAAGATATGAGAAAATAACCAAGACACTGATTCCACTATTACACATGAATGAATGTTGGTAAATAACCCAAAACTCTAATTATCTTTAAGTCCCTTATTTTCTTAACTCACAAATAATCAGGCAAATTCACAAAAATTAATTGTATCTCCTAAGCATAGATTATCTAATCAAAGCATAACCTATCTAATTGAATCACAACTAATGAAGAAAATTATGCAAACAATTAAAAACTCTGCAAAAGCAGTGATTGAGTGAATTATAATTAAACATTAGAGAAAATATAATAGTTACCAAATTATTCATGCGTAAATAGCTTCCTCATTTCCTTGGTTGTGAGAGAATTAACACATCGTCATGTTGTAAACACGCTCTAAATTCATTATTATTTCTCAAAAATGGTTTACAAATGATGAAAAGGGAGAAATATAATGAAAACCGGGTTTGTAACAGTTATATGTGTTACAAACCAGAACGATACACAATATGTGTCACTGATACTGTAGAAAATAACTCTGCCTCTGATGTACGACCCTCGGCTGTGAGTCGTTATCACTGTAGAAAAACGACTGTCTTTGCTGGTCTGTTCTTCGTGTTCCTCAGCTATGCAGCAGCAGAAATGGTGACTCTCGGCAGCTTTCAATTTCTCTCCTCTGAGATGTTCTAAATCCTCCCAATTCTCTCTGTCCCCTTCAGTGATACCCTAATAGGCTATTTATACTCAACAGGGACAAGAATCTTCGCTCATTACTCCGGAAAATCCTTCCAATATTCGGCTGTAAAAGAAAATATTTTGGAGATATTTTCTTTCCTTTCTTTCACATTCATGCATCTGCAGCTGTCCGACCTTCCTTGTTAATCTCAGTCATGCTCCAAACACGCTTAGAATGAGTCCCTGGTGAAGTAAAACTCATGCAAGAACATTATCTTCATGTTATTTCCCGTGAATGTCTTCTCGGCCAAACAAACCTCCTTATTTTCTTCTATCCACAATTACAGCCCAGTTTCACCGGTTCTGATGGACTTACCAGTCCTGTTTAGATGTAACAGGCCCATATCAATCCATTTGAGTGATTGAATCACTCCATAAGTCTCCAAGATCAAAAACAGCAACTCTCGGGTTTCTCATGCAAAACCCGTAACTCCCTGATTTCTTCCAACTCGAGTTCTAGCCAAAATCCATCGAACCAAAGACCCAAAACAATTCGGATAGACTCAAAGGAAGATATCCAAACTATTCCAGCTCTTTAGTCTCACTGAAATAAGCTCAAATTCGCAACCCTAGTTCTGACATTGAAACCAAAAATTTCCCGCCAAAACATAACTTTTGAAATGAAGAAGATGTTTAGCCCTTATCCAACGTCCTGGGTGCCGAATAACAAATGGGTGTTGTGGACAAATGGGATACACATAGCCGTGGGTGACACATAGCAAAAGTGGGGGTCCGTATAGCAAATGTCCTCCGGGGGTGCTCCGAGCAACTTTTCGAGCCGAATTTTCCAACAATATTTATTTCCAAAAAATACCTACAAACACACAAAACACCATAATAAGGATGAAAACGAGTACTAACAATACGAAACATTGAGGACAAATTAGACACATAAATGCGTTTATCAATGATAGCCTCACCTTTCTCTCTTGATCTTCACCAACAATGTATCTGTTAGAGCATAGCTCGGTCGACCTCACATGCGTTGCTATATCAAGCATGTTTTTCAATGTTAGTGATCAAAACTATGAGTCTTGCACTAGTACAAAAAGTCCATCTATCCCCGGTATATTACCGTGACCAAAGGTCTATGGCCACGGTATTTCATTTTTGGAAAACCGTGACCAAAGCCTGCGAGGCCAAAAGTATGTTTATATAGTCTCGTTAATTCACCGTGACCAAAATTTCGTTAGTCACGGAGTTTTATATGAAAACCGTGTCCAAATTTGATCATTGGTAACGGAATACACCTCACACCGTGTCCAAATTTGATCATTGGTCACGGAATACACCTCACACCGTGTCCAAATTTTCTCACTGGTCTCGTTTTACATTTTACCCCGTGACGAGTTTGCATGTTGGTCAACCATTTGATATACATTAAAAACGAAGATAGACAAAGAAGTAGCTAACAACAAATAGAACATAGATTTTGGGTGCAATACATCAATACATCCACAACGTGAAATTTTCCCGTCTCAAGTCACAGAGTACATAGAGTTTGGGTGCAATTTAGGAGCTGTTAGTTCCTGAATATTCCATAAATAATTAAATACATACAACACTATTAACTTGAACGAACAAAAAATGGATGAAGATATATCTATATACTGAAAGTACTTGGAATGATAAGATATCCAGAAATTCCCGTTTGTCGTCAGAAACTTTTGAATTCAAGTTTGTTGTACTGTCTTGTGTGTAATGCATGGAGATTGGAAGACATCAAAAGATGTAAACTCTTCACGTCTGCAACCTGAAATTTACAGATGTATGCCATCAAGCTAGAGCAAAACAACGAGCACTCCCGATTAAAGATGAACTGACATGATTGATAATGCAAATATAACTTCACTAGCAGGGAACTACCATTCATGGCATCAACAAAGAACCAAATTAAGTAAAAACAGAAAATTATAAAACTTGACTGTCAAATAAATACATCATGGATGTATAAATATGCCTTGCGTTTTGTAAAACAACAACTTTGTTATTGCGCCTGCTCAATTCAAAATTATAACAGTATCATTAAGGAAACTAGAAGGTAATTGGATGAATGACCTACTTACCACTTAGTGTCACTGAGGATGGATCAATTGGTAATGCAATGTGACAAACTGACTAATATTCCCGAGGATATTATATCCTCATATTACAACGTGAAAAATGTACTAAGTTTATTGCTAAAAGTACCGGATGGAATATTGAAAAAGGAGTGGGTAATGATGATTAAGAGTGATCCAAAATTTCTAAAATGAACACCGAACTTGATTAGCAAATGAAATGAGCAAACAATCAATCAGGATATACCTGTGAGCCTGTCGCACTCCTACTAGGTACTTCACAAGCATCTTGTAGACACCAGTTGCACTGCCAATCAGGGCTAGTTATCTTCATCTTCTTCAGTTTTGCCAGAACACCATGCTTCATGTCCTGGTAGTTACAATTACAAGATTAATTAGATTACATAATATCCATAATAAGTACATAAAATGGTAATATATAATAAGTAGATGGAACTTGACAAGACTTAAAAAAAGATTACGCAGAGATGCATTACATTTAGTAACATTTTCTGAGAAATGATGTTCAACAACTAGATCTGTCTCTTATGTGTCCTATCAAAATTGAAGGAATTTTTTTCTAGTTAAGCAATCATAGTATAGATCGACCAAATAGTTTTCTAAAAATGCACCCAATGAGAAAAAATGCACCCAATGAGCTTCATATGCTTATTCTTCAACTATATCAGAATGATGAAAGAGGAAAGGGTAAGTTAACACGTAAAAATATGTTCAAATAGCCGAAACGTTTTAATAAAACTTGGAGAACTGTATTCACCTCTGCAAAGAATAGGCTTATTTAGGCTATTCCCCGAAGCACTAAGACTATAATAAATAAAGAAGTGTCAAACACTAACTGCCTTCGAGAAATAACAATAACAACTGAAGAGTGCTAATTCTGATATTATATCAGAAAGAAGGTCCATAATCCGTATCGACTACTGACAACAAAAGAATAGCTCATCCCAAGTATCAAGTGCTTATGCCTCTTCTCAAGCACATCAAGTGGATCCATGGGAAATCAAAATACACAAAATTAGATATACAGAAACTAAGAATATCAAAAGTAAGGAAAATAAATCTTAAAAGGTTAGACATAAGTCAGACCTAGAAGAAAAACATGAGTTAGTTTAAAGATTCGGAACTTACCGTGTTACGATCAAGAAGACTCCACTGAGCAATCTAACGATCTGCTTTGAACAAAATATATAAAAACGATTGAAACCCAAGTCTTTGAATCCTAAAATTCAACCATTAATAGTAACTGAGCAAACCCAAAAAAAGTTCTAGAGTTTCTGAATAACATAAATTACTTGGAAACAGTAACAATCCGAAATTCACATAAAATGAAACATGCAAAATCTACATTAACAACCCAAAATACAGTAAACTGCCGGACTATATACCATCACAACCGAAATAGGAGAACGAAATACCCACTTAACATACCTTCATTGTCGATAAACATATATTACTCCCAATCATTCTCTATCAACAAATTTTCGGCGTTTATAAACATAATTGATTCCCAATAAAATTCTTTATCAACAAATAACACAGCGTTGCAAGGAGGATCCAATCTTCCCCTTCCACCCTATACAAACGAAACTCCAAAGTCATGATTTGCAGAAGGTAAGTAAACCCAGAGAAAACAAACAATCTGGGTTCTCCATATTCATACATCAAGGATAAAAATCGAACTTACCACCATGAAATTGCACCGCTTTGTCTTTGTCGTTTTGTGTTCCGAGTCTTCCGACCATAGAGGGAACTAATTTCTCTGGATCTAAGAAAATTTGGGGGAAGAGAAAATAGAAAATGGGGATCTGGAAAAAAGGAAAAAAGAAACGGAATTAGTGGGGAAACTGGGGTGTGCCTTCTCGAATCTTCAGTCCCACCATTACAGTGTGCAGCAGTTGGGGAATGGGGATATGTATTGAGATTAATCAACCACCAGATTCACCCCAATATTCTCTCGTACATGATCGTAGTTTGAGGAAGTTAGACAAGAGAGACATGTATTTTATGTAGAATTAATTATTTTATACATTGAATAATTTAGACACGCGTGATATAATATTACGAGACCATTAAATACCTACGAATTTAGAGACACGGTTAGCACAGAACCCGAGACTAATGATCCAATGAATGGTCACGGGATTTCAAAACACCGTGTCAACCAGATATTTAGTCACGTTTATAGATTAAGCCGTGACAACGGCAGCCGTGACCATAACCCCATATTCTACTAGTGTTGATTTCTAATCTATTATAGCTAAGTCTCGGACTAGGATAGAAGAGTGTAGTTGAGCTCAAGGACTTCATGGCGATTCATCATACAACGACGAAGATCTACTCAAGGAACCGTGGAACTTCATCAACAAAAAGGTGTGTGGAGACTTGAACTTATCTATCACTCAAAAGTCTATCTATTATATCCTACTTCTTATGAGACAAAAAGTCTATGCTATATAGACTGGATCATACACATTTGACATTTCGATCTGAGTATTCACTACTTATCTTTTTCTCGAAATCGTGTGTTGGTAAAGCGTTTCGCTTTGATCAAGTTTATCTTCACCTAGTGACGAAAGTCATGAAAAGTTTCAATTACTTTGAGAATTGCTCCGACGTGAAACGGTCTGTGAATAACGGCTATATAACGTCCTCTGAGAATGTCTCAATGATTGGAATGAGAGTTTAGACTACATAACCATGTATTCCTTAATCCGAAGTTTTCGAACTTTTTTGATTGAGAGAAACCAGAGGAATTGGTTTTTCCAATTCCGCGAACACAATTTTCGAACTCAGTCCGCGAACTGACGGAAGTTCTCTTGCCGGGAATTTCTGTTGGTTTTTTCCAAAAACTCGTTTGCGTGTTTAGTCCGCGAACTGGCGGAAGTCTGCTTGCCGAGATTTTCTGCTGAGTTTGGAAAACTCTTCCGGTTGCCTTAAGTCCGCGAACTTGTTTGTGAGCTTAAGTGGTTATGATCTACAGATGTGCTCTTAACATAAAACTTAAATTACTAAGGAATGCTTTATGCAAACCGTGTCTATAAATTTCATGAGACGATTCATCGAATCGAATCATCTTTGTTTCAATTGTGTCTTGTGTAGTTACATAAGATCTCATAGAAATTGAACAACTCTCTAACTAGTTCATATGATTCAATTGAACTAGTTATGGTGAAGAATAACTAGGTTAATATGAATTGCTCATATGGTTAACCTTTTGGGTTACTATGTTGAACCAACATACACGTACACGTTTGGGCATGGTTTTCACAAACCCAGTAAACGTCTACCCAAGTGTGTGTGACAAGCTAAGTTTTCGATTTAACGGTTGATAAATATTAGCTTGAATCTAAATCAGGTTTTCATCTAACGGTGAATATGGATTGCTTTGTAACTAAGGAAAAACCCTAATTTGAAGGCTATATAAAGGAGACATAGAGCATTGTGCAAAACTAATCCCCACACGTCTGTGTGATACTAGTGCGCTCGCTAGAGTTGATTCTCCTTTAACCTTTGGTTTTTTTCCCTAAAACCAGGTTAACGACTTAAAGACTTCATTGGGATTGTGAAGCCAGACCAATACTACTTTTATCGTAGTTGTGTGATCTCTTCTTGCATCTTCTATCGTACAAGTACAATCTTTGATTGGCTTGAGATCATGAGAGTTCTCCGATATGCAAGATAAAGAAGTCACAAAAATCTTCGTCTCACTATTTGTGATTCCTTGACAAACCGCTTGTGTAGTCAAGAAGGATTGTTGAGAGGTGATTGATTAATCTAGGATGTTCTTCGGGAATATAAGACCGTATTATCAATTGGTTCCTGTTCACCTTGATTTTATATCTTAAGACGGAACAAAACCTAGGGTTTTTCTGTGGGAGACAGATTTATCCTTTGATAGACTTTTCTGTGTGAGACAGATTTGTATATTATCAAGTTTGCGATTTTGGGTTGCAGCAACTCTTAGTTGTGGGTGAGATCAGCTAAGGGAATCAAGTGTGCAGTATCCTTCTGGGATCAGAGGCGTAGGAGTAGAACTGTACGTTTAATTAGTGGGAGACTGATTGGGGTTCAACTATAGTCCAGTCTGAAGTTAGCTTGTAGTAGGCTAGTGTCTGTAGCGGCTTAATACAGTGTGTATTCAATCTGGACTAGGTCCCGGGGTTTTTCTGCATTTGCGGGTTCCTCGTTAACAAAACTTCTGGTGTCTGTGTTATTTTTTTCCGCATTATATTTTATATAATTGAAATAATACAGGTTGTGCGTTAAATATCATCAATTGGAAATCCAACCTTTGGTTGTTGATTGATATTGATTTATCCTTGGACATTGGTCTTTGGTACCGTCCAAGTTATATCTCTTTGATAAAGACTCGCAGATTTCCGTTTGCGTGAGTAAAGATCAAATCGAGAGATTGAGATATAAACTCTTTGATATATCTTTTTATTGATTGAGTCTAACTGTCTAGTTGATTCTCATAAAAAGTATATTGGAGTTTGTCCATACAGATTGCTAAGCGAAATATTGGGTGGTGTTGTTAGACCCCCACTTTTTCAATTGGTATCAGAGCAGGCAAACACATTAAAGACCTCAAAAGTCGGTGTTTGTCACAATCTGACTATATGGACTATAAAGTATCAATAGACGCTTCACCAGTTTTAAAAAAAAACCGCAAGAAAAGGTCTGACAAACTGGTGTCTCTTTAACAAGGGTTGGATGAACAAATTCGGATCAACTATGGCCTTGTTGCAGAAATTGCAATTCTTACGGATTTGATATCTGTAAATACTCCATTTGATAAGTTGAAAAATCTCAGTTGTTCCTCTTTCAATAAAAGTCATAAATCATATAGTAATCAACGACAGAACGTTGAGAAAACTGATATGACAAGGAACCAGTCAGACAATCTTCAAAGCATAGGCTCATGTTGTGATCCATCCGATCATATACATCAAGCTTGTATATCCCTTCAAAAGAGTGTTAACATTTCAAGTAATCTTTGTAAGAAAGCTAAACAACTGTATGATTCTCTAAAAGTTCATACAACACTACCAAGAAAATCTAAATTGAGAAGTACTAGTAGTATGGGTGACTTTTCTTTAAGATCCACATCTCCCATTCAATGGTTTCTTGATAGTGGATGCAGTCGACATATGACAGGTGATCTCACTTGGTTTGTTTCGTCTGTTGACTATGAAGGAGGTCCTGTAACATTCAGAGATGGAAGTTTTTGCTACATTAGCAAAAAGGGAACAATCAAGTTACCCGGTGTTCCATAAATACATGATGTGGTATACGTTAAAGGTATGACTGCTAATCTTCTTTCTATCAGTCAAATTTGCGACAAGGGCCATCGAGTTGTCTTCAATGCGAATGGATGTGACATTGTTGACAAATATGGGAAAGTGATTTTTCAAGGAACTCGTAGTAAAAACAACTGTTATCTTCTTGATACTCAGTTTAGCAACCGTTGCAATTTGACTAAGGTGGAATCTACACATCTTTGGCATGAGCGTTTTGGTCACATCAATTATCATCTTCTAACTAAGGTCATTATCAAAGAACTTGTTAGAGGCATTCCCAAAATCAATGAAAATATTGAAGGTGTATGTGGTGCCTGTCAAAAGGGTAAGCAAACGAAAGTTCACCACAAATCATCTCGAGATATTCTCACTAAAGATCCACTTGATTTAATTCATATGGACCTCTTCGGACCAATTCAACAACCCACTGTTGCCGGTAATAAGTATTCTTTAGTTATGGTAGATGATTATACCAGATTTACTTGGGTTTCATTCCTATCCCATAAGAATGAAACCCTTAGTGAATTCAAGATTATTGTTTAAAGGATCCAGAACGAACAAGGTCGCAAACTAAAGAAAATTAGAAGCGATCGTGGCACTGAATTCAAAGACACCAAGGTATTTTAGTTCTGTGACGAACTGGGATCATTCAACAATACTCACCACCAATTAATCCTCAAGATAATGGAGTTGCTGAGAGAAAGAATAGGAACATCCATGAAATGGCCAGGGTAATGCTCCACAACAAAAACTTACCTATAAGATTTTGGGGAGAAGCTCTGTTTACAGCATGTTACTTGATCAACAATGTGTATTTACGGTCTAAAACCCATAACACTCCTTATGAGTTATGGTATGGAAGGAAACCCAACCTACACTATCTCAGGGTGTTTGGAAGTAAGTGTTATATTATGAAAGATCGAGAACAGAAAGGGAAATTCGACCCCAAAAGTGACGAAGGTATCTTTCTTGGCTATGCTTCTGATAGTCGTGGTTTTCGAGTTTTTAATCTCAGAACACAAGTCATGATGGAATCTGCTAATGTTATCATCGACGACATTAGTAATTTTCGTCAAGATAGTTCTCCTACTGAGTTTCCTCCAAATGAGACAATTGAGAAAGTCAAAGAAATTCCAGTATCAGTCGAAGTTATCCCAACTGTTACTGATCCTGACATTTCTAGTGACGAGGAGAAGAGCACTGATCAAGCCATTCCTGATGAACAAGAACGTGTCCCTCCACGACATCTTTGGGTTCAAAGGAATCATGACCCCAACAGTATCATTGGGGGAAGGGATTCTACAGCCAAAACAATGGGTCAACTTCAAAATATATGCAATTTTGGTTGTTATCTTTCGCAGGTGGAACCAAGGAATATTGATGAAGCTCTGAAAGATCCCTTTTGGGTAAATGCGATGCATGAAGAGTTAAATTAATTTGAAAGACAAGATGTCTGGGAACGTGTACCTTGTCCTCCAAATATCAATATTGTTGGTACCAAATGGATATTCAAAAACAAGTCTGATGAATTTGGCACAATTGTCAGAAATAAAGCTAGACTTGTCGCTCAAGGATATTCACATATTGAAGGAATCGATTTTGACGAAACCTTTGCACCTGTGGCACGTCTTGAGTCCATTCGACTTTTATTGGCCCATGCCTGCTTTCTCAAGATTAAGTTGTTTCATATGGACATAAAATCAGCATTTCTGAATGGAATTTTAAAAGAGGAAGTTTATGTCGCTCAACCTAAGGGGTTCGAAAACCCTGATTTCCCAGATCATGTGCTAAAGCTCAAAAAGGCGTTATATGGATTGAAGCAAGCACCAAGAGCCTGGTTTGAGAAACTTACTACCTCTCTTATTAGAAAAGGTTTTTCAAGAGGAGAAGCTGATAAAACATCTTTTACCAAAGGGAGTGGGAAATATGTGGTCATTGCTCAAATCTATGTAGATGATATCATCTATGGATCAACTTCCGAAAATTTCGCAAAAGATTTCCAAGTCTCTCTTGCTAAAGAATTTGAAATGAGAAATGTTGGTGAATTGAAATTCTTCTTAGGATTACAGATTCAACAACACAAGGAGGGTATTTACTTATCCCAAGAGAAGTACGCACGTAATCTTGTGTCAAGATTTGGTCTAGATAAGTCGTCTCCTAAGTTGACTCCTATGCCTACTACTGGTAAATTGCACAGGTATGAGAAAGGAGCAAAAGTGGATCAAAAATTATATCAATCCATTATAGGTAGCCTTTTGTATCTTACAACTACTAGAACTGACATTTCTTTCAGTGTTGGTTGTTGTGCCAGGTTTCAGGCGGATCCAAAAGAATCTCATCTTGCAGCTGCAAAGAGAATCATACGATATATAAATCACACTGTTGGGTATGGTCTCTTGTACACTTTTGATACTAATGCTGACCTTTCTGCTTATTCTGATGCTGATTGGGCAGGATGTGTAGAAGACAGAAAAAGTACATCAGGGGGCTTCTACTATGTAGGTCTCAATCTTGTAGCATGGCATAACAAAAAGCAAAACTCTAAATCCATGTCCACATGTGAAGAAGAATATATTGATGCCGGATCATGTTGTACTCAACTCCTATGGATGAAACAGATGCTTGCTGATTATATAATTGATACTGGAATAATGAAAATCTTTTGTGATAACTCCAGTGCGATTCGAATTACTGAGAATCCTGTTGAGCACTCAAGAACAAAGCACATTGACATAAGGTACCATTTTATTCGTGATCTCTATGAAAATGGTATCATCAGTATAGAGTTTGTGCCTTCCGAACAACAATTGGCTGATATTCTCACCAAATCCTTAGACACTGCAATGTTTCAACACTTGCGGCAGTCTATTGGTGTTGTTTTGGTTCATTAAAACGTTTCATTGACTCTTGCCCCTATGCTTATCCTTATATTTTGGGAAACTGAGTCTGAAACTCCAGTAGGTACTTTCCAGTTCAGTTTCTCTAGGATTGTTGTTATTGTCTTTTTAGTATCTTTTTAATGCTTCAAAATCCTTCTTTTCTTTCGAAATTAAGGTCGCTCTTGTTTTTCTTTCGGGAATGACATCAAATGGGGGAGAGTTCTTTTGAACTTGTTCTTAATGGTAATATCTTGCGGGGTGTGCGGCTATGGAATTTTATAGGGGTTATCTTGTATCTTAAAACTCCTTTATGAATGCATTTAGTTTCGGCTTTATGATTGCATCTAAATTAATTTGGTACGTATTTTTCTTTTAGTCTATGAAATGTCTCTTGTGGAAATTTCATTATGATCCCGTTCTTTTACCTTTGCCAATTTTATTGACAAAAAGGGGGAGAAATAATGTAGTTCACACTACAAATACATATGGTTTTCGGATCATTGTGTAAGGGGGAGTGGTTTCCATGATCGAGATGGAGTATTTACTAAGGGGGAGTGATACATATCACCATAGTATTGTTGTTAAAGTCGTGATGCAATTGGACTTTGATGTTACATAATGATACTATGACACTGTATAATAATGATCGAGAATATCGATTTCTCTCATTGTTATATCTACGGATATTCAACAACGGTGGTGCTAAACTTACAACCTTTGGGATCATTGGAGTGCTCGGAAGAACGAATATTTCAAGGAACGTTTAAGATTAGACTATGGAATAGGAGCCACTAAAGTTTATCTTTTTTGTATTCCATATGTACTAATAGTTTTGTCACTAAAATTGAAAAAGGGGGAGATTGTTAGAGCATAGATCGGTCGACCTCGTATGCGTTGCTATATCAAGCATGTTTGTCAATGTTATTGATCAAAACTTTGAGTCTTTATTTCTAGGCTATTATAGATAAGTCTCGGACTAGGATAGAAAAGTGTAGTTTAGCTCAAGGACTTCATGGCGATTCATCATACGACGACGAAGATCTACTCAACGAACCGTGGAACTTCATCAACAAAAAGGTATGTGGAAACTTGAACTTATCTATCACTCAAAGGTCTATCTATTCTATCTCCTACTTCTTATGAGACAAAAAGTCGTGTGCTATATAGACTGGATCATACACATTTGACATTTCGATCTGAGTATTCACTACTTATCTTTTTCTCGAAATCATGTGTTAGTAAAGCGTTTCGCTTTGATCAAGTTTATCTTCACCTAGTGACGAAAGTCATGAAAAGTTTCAATTACTTTGAGAATTGCTACGACGTGAAACAGTATGTGAATAACAGCTATATAACGTCCTCTAAGAATGTCTCAATGATTGGAATGAGAGTTCAGATTACATAACCATGTATTCCTTAATCCGAAGTTTTCGAACTTTGTTGATTGAGAGAAACCGGAGGAATTTGCTTTGCCAAGTATGCGAACTCAGTTTGCGACTCAGTCCGCGAACTCAGTCCGCGAACTCAGTTTGCGAACTCAGTCCGCGAACTGACGGAAGTTCTCTTGCCGAGAATTTATGCTGGGTTTTTCCAAAAACTCGTTTGTGTGTTTAGTCCGCTAACTCAGTCCGCGAACTAGCGGAAGTCTCTTTTCCGAGATTTTCTGCTGAGTTTGGAAAACTCTGCCGGTTTCCTTAAGTCCGCGAACTTGTTTGTGAGATTTAGTGGTTATGATATAAAGATGTGCTCTGAACATGAAACTTAAATTACTAAGGAATGCTTTATGCAAACCGTGGCTATAAAGTTCATGAGCCGATTCATCGAATCGAATCATGTTTGTTTCAATTGTGTCTTGTGTAGTTACATAAAATCTCATAGCAATTGAACAACTCTCTAACCAGTTAATTTGAGTCAATTGAACTAGTTATGGCGAAGAAGAAATAGGTTAATATGAATTGCTCATATGGTTAACCTTCTGGGTTACTATGTTGAACCAACATACACGTACACGTTTGGGCATGGTTTTCACAAACCCAGTAAACGTCTACCCAAGTGTGTGTGACAACCTAAGTTTTCGGTCTAACGGTTGAGAAATATTAGCTTGAATCTAAATCAGGTTTTCATCTAACGGTGAATATGGATTGCTTTGTAACTAAGGCAAAACCCTTATTTGAAGGCTATATAAAGGAGACATCTGGCATTGTGCAAAACTAATCCCCACACGTCTGTGTTATACTAGTGCGCTCGCTAGAGTCGATTCTCCTTTAACCTTTGGTTTTCTTCTCTAAAACCAGGTTAACGACTTAAAGACTTCATTGGGATTGTGAATCCAGACCGATACTACTTTTATCGTAGTTGTGTGATCTGATCTTGCATCTTCTATCGTACGAGTACAATATTTGATTGGCTTGAGATCGTGAGAGTTCACCGATAGGCAAGATAAAGAAGTCACAAACATCTTCGTCTCACTGTTTGTGATTCCTCTACAAACCGCTTGTGTAGTCAAGATGGATTGTTGAGAGGTGATTGATTAATCTAGGCTGTTCTTCGGGAATATAAGACCGGATTATCAATTGGTTCCTGTTCACCTTGATTTTATATCTTAAGACAGAAAAAACCTAGGGTTTTTCTGTGGGAGACAGATTTATCCTTTGATAGACTTTTTTATGTGAGACAGATTTGTTTATTATCAAGTCTGCGATTTTGGGTTGCAACAACTCTTAGTTGTGGGTGAGATCAGCTAAGGGAATCAAGTACGCAGTATCTTGCTGGGATCAGAGGCGTAGGAGTACAAATGTACCTTGAATTAATGGGAGACTGATTTGGGTTCAACTATAGTCTAGTATGAAGTTAGCTTGTAGTAGGCTAGTGTCTGTAGCGGCTTAATAGAGTGTGTATTCAATCTGGACTAGGTCCCGGGGTTTTTCTGCATTTGCGGGTTCCTCGTTAACAAAAATTCTGGTGTCTGTGTTCTTTTTTTTCCGCATTATATTTTATATAATTGAAATAATACAGGTTGTGCGTTAAAGATCATTAATTGGAATCCCAACCTTTGGTTGTTGATTGATATTGACTGATCCTTGGATATTTGTCTTTGGTACCGTCCAAGTTATCTCTCTTTGATAAAGACTCGCAGATTTCCGTTTGCTTGAGTAAAGATCAAATCGAGAGATTGAGATATAAACTCTTTGATATATCTTTTTTATTGATTGAGTCTAACTGTCTAGTTGATTCTCATAAAAAGTATATTGGAGTTTGTCCATACAGATTGCTAAGAGAAATATTGGGTGGTGTTGTTAGACTCCCGCTTTTCAGTATCTCAAAAGATCAAGAAGAAACCTTAGACTCACCATGAGAATTCTCATAAGATAACCACCCCAAGAGGTGGGATGAAATCTCTCACAACTCCATTGTTGATTCCATACTTTCTCCAAACGAGCTTACCGTTATTTATACTTGCTTAATACTTGGATGTCAAGTATAATGCTTGGTGACCAAGTTTCTACCAGTTTTCTAAATGTGGAATACTACGGGTTTTCTAAGTGTCAAATACTTGGTTGCCAAGACTTACTCTATTAAGTCCTGCTCTCTTGGAGACTTAATGTTCCCCGTTTCAGCGGTGAACATTTCTATAAACTTTCTCCCAGAATGTAGGATCAGAATCTCGCAACAGTTATGTCTCAGCGAAGTTAACAATGGTATTGCACAAAAGCGTCGCAGAACAATTTCAGAAACGATATCAGCAAGGATCATGAGAAAGGTGTGATAGTCTTGCAAAAATTAGAAAGATTGCGAAGTCAACATTTGTAAGGTTGCGAGAATATCGCAAACCATATCCGAAAATAAAGGATAGATTAGATGTCATCCACTATGTATTTCCCTTATAAATAGTCATTCGAGTTGTAAATGAGAGAGAGATCTTATTTGAGTGAGAGATAAGTAAATAGGAGAGAGAAAGTTGAGAGCAGAGATCATTCTTGATTTCTTTATTTTCCTTGTAAGAATATTCAGAAATTAATCAATAGAATTAAGAGTGTAAACCTAAAAATAGGCTGATCAACAATAAAATCATACGAGGGGTGTATTGTAGGATTTCCTGCAACTACATAATGGCGCTAGAAACATGGAGATTGAAGATCGAAAGTTGAAGATTGATGATTGAGAAAATTCAAATCAAGAAAGTGATTAAACAAATCAGTGAATCAGTTAGAGGAAAGATGAATAGAATTAATGAAAATGGCAAAAAATTGGAGTGTAATATGATAACAAAAAGCTTGGTTAATGAATTCCATGAAAACATCAAAGGAAGAATACATAAACGAAATTTTGAAGGAAAGAAAATTATGGCGGTGGAAAAAACTTCACCTTTGAAAGATTGGGAAAAACAAAGAATTGTTTTCATCGCAGAAGAAATACCAAAATAAAATTTGAATCATACATCTCCATTGGTTGTCACAATGCCTATTACACGAAAAGAGAAGGATACAACAATAAAATCCACAGAAGAATGGATGTTGAACAGAACTTTAATTGATGCAGGAAGTTCAGTTGATATAATATTTTATCATGCATTTCAGGGAATGGGATTTAAAGATGAAGAAATGTCCAATTCAACATATTTTGTTCACGGATTTGGAAAATCCACAACAAAACCTAAAGGAGAAATAGTGGTACGAATTCCACTTGGAGAAATCGAAACACATGTGACATTGTGCGTGGTGGATATGGAATCGCCATATAATATGTTATTAGGAAGATCATGGATACATGCGATTAAAGTTGTGGTATCAACGTTGCATCAATGTATTTGATTCCCCACTCCAAGTGGAATAGGTGAAATCAGAGGAGATGTTGATAATGCGAATTATGTCATCAAATTGAAGTAAGGCATTATGAAGAACAAGCAAAAAGGAAACAATTTCGCAGAAAATTGGTAAAGGAAGCAAAGAAGGAAGAAGAATTTAGAGTATATATGATAAGGGCGAAAGAAGGCAAAGGAATACCCAGCGAAATTTCGGAAGAAGGAGAAGGATCCATAAAAGCAATTAAAGAACCCACACCAATGGGAGAACCTAAACCCAGTTACACTGCCGCAGAACCAACAAAAGAAATAAATGTTGGGACTGAAGAGGAGCCTCTAGTGTTGAGAATTGGAACCAAAATGGATATAGAAGAAGAAGAAAGAACTGTCAATTTACTGCGAGAATATAAAGATATTTTCGCAGGAAACATGGATGAGATACCATGAATAGATCCAACAATTGCTTTCCACAGACTGGAGATTAACAAAAATGTGAGACCATTTAAACAGAGAATAAGAAAAATCGCAACAACTTACCATTCCCAAATAGAAGAAGAATTACAGAAAATGCTGGAGGCAGGAATTATAAGAGAAGCTAAATACCCAGAATGGATAGCGAATATGGTCATTGTCCCAAAGAAAAACAAGGGAATCAGGATTTGCATAGATTTCACTAATTTGAACAAAGCTTGCCCTAAAGATAGTTTTCCGTTACCCGATATTCCTCAAATGGTGGAATCTGCAGCAGGAAATGATAGGGTATCATCTTTAGATGGGTACAAAGGGTATAACCAAATTCCTCTCGCTGAAGAAGATCAAGAACATACTTCTTTCTTTGCTCCTAGAGGTTTATATTGTTATACGAAAATGCTGTTTGGTTTGCGAAATGCGGGAGAAACATATCAAAGAATGGTAGAGAAGCTAAGGACCATGTACAAGACTTGAGGGAGATTTTTGAACAAATGCGACAGTATAACATTAAATTGAATCCCGAGAAGTGTACTATTGGAGTTGCATCGGGAAAATATTTAGGCTACATTGTATCAAAGGAAGGAATACAGGTTGATCCGGAAAAATTGCAAGCAGTTCATGACATGCCAACACCAGAAACAATAAAAGATGTACAAAAGTTGAATGGGATTCTAGCTTCGCTGGGGAGATTCATTTCGCGATCATCAGACAAATGCAAATATTTTTTCGATATACTCAAGAAGGGTGCGAAATTTAAATGGAGTTATGAATGTGAAAAGTCTTTTCAAGGAATCAAAGAATATCTTATGAATACAACTATCTTACAAAAGGCAGAACCAGGAGAAGAATTATTCATTTACCTTGCGACAACGTCGCATGCATTAAGTGTTGTATTATTGCGAGTAGATGCAGAAATGGAGAAACCCATTTATTACATTAGCAAAACTTTTAATACCGCGGAGAAGAATTACTCAAAAATTGAAAAGTTGATCTTAGCATTAGTTTATGCATCATTTAAGCTCCGCATATATTTTCAAGCACACAAGATAAGGGTATTAACAAAAGTACCAATTGAATCAGTGATGAAGAATTCTAAAAGATCAGGAAGGGTAGAGAGATGGAATGCACAAGTAGGCCATTTTGATATTAAATATGAAGTTTTATCTTCACCAAAATCACAAGTTGTTGCGGATTTCTTGGCATAATTTCCTTTAGAAGAAGATGAAGTAGTAGAAGAAATGACGGATGTAGAAGACGAACATGGAGATCCAAGAGATTTATTAACAGAACCAAATAGATGGGAAGTACTGGTAGATGGATCATCAAATGGAGAAGGAAATGGAGTTGGAATTGTTTTAATTTCGCCAGAAGGAATAAAGATGGCTTTTTCATTCAGGTTGGAATTTGAATCCACTAATAATGAAACAGAATATGAAGCTGTGATACATGCATTAAAATTCGCAATATAAATGAAACTAGAAAACGCCAGGATCACTAGTGATTCACAGCTAGTTATTCGCCAAATAAAAGGAGAGTATACTACAAATGAACCATCCCTGAAGAAATACAAGAATCTGGTTGAGGAATTGTCAGCGAAAATCCCAAAAATAAAATGGAGGCACATTTCAAGAAAGGATAATAGACTCGCAGACGCTTTTGCTTTCATCTCAAGTATGATGACAGATCCAACTGCGAGATGCATAAAAATACAAACACTTCTGTCACCATTAGTCAATAAAGAAGAGGAAGATGTGGATGTGATGGTCATAGATAATGAAAAAGAAGAACAAATAAATAATGTCGCAGACTGGAGAATGGAGCTTCACGCATATTTTGCGAAAGGAGAAACACCAAGAAATAGATTGGAAACACACAAGTTAAAAAGTCGAGCAACGAATTATGAATTAAGAGATGGGTTGTTATACCGAAAATCTTTTAGTGGACCATCACTCAGATGTTTGACACGAGAAGAATGAGAAAAGGTGCTGAAAATGTTACATAGTGGAGACGCTGGCAATCATAGTGGAGGAAGATCTTTGGCACATAGAGCAAAAATGCAAGGTTATTACTGGCCATACATGCATGAAGATGCAAAACAAATATCAAGACGTTCCGAAGATTGTCAGCGGTATGGAAAGAAGATACATGCACCAGGAGAACCATTGTCATCTTCAACCAGTGTGTGGCCCTTTGGAAAATGGGCCTTAGATATTGTGGGGCCATTTTTACCAGGAACTGGACAAAGAAGATACTTAATATTCGCAACAGATTATTTCATAAAATTGACAGAAGTGAAGGAAGTACAACATATTCGCGACAAAGATATCTTTACATTCATATTCGAAAATATCATTTGCAGATTTGGAATTCCTGCACAGTTGGTATCTGATAATGAGAAACAGTTTGAGGCGCATAACATAGAAATGTTACTCAATTCATTCAAGATAAAATGTGGAAAGTCCACTCCTTTATATCCACAAGCTAATGGGAAAGCAGAAGCAACAAGTAAACCAATTGCAGATATATTAAAGAAGAAATTAGAAGGACATCACAGATCATGGTGTGAACAAGTACATAATGCAGTATGGGCTTATAATACAACTAGAAGAGAAGCTACTAGAATGTCACCTTTTTGTTTAACATATGGAGTTGAAGCGGTGTTACCAACAGAAGTTTTTATTCCGACAACAAAAAGAGAAGCTTGGGAGAAAAATCTTAGTGCGGGCTTAATTCTAAACAAACTTGATGAATTAGAAGAAGAAAAAAATGAAAAACCTTTACAACATATGGAGGATTATCAGCGAAGATTGGCTCGAGAATATAATAAACGTGTCAAGATACGTGAATTTCAACCAGGAGATTTAGTTCTGCGAGAAACACAAATATATCACCGAGAAAATGGTGGAAAATTAGCGAAAAAATGGGATGGACCTTACATCATAAAGGAGATAGTTGGAATAGGAGCTTATAGATTAATGGACCCAGACGGAAAAGATGTTGGTCATAGATTAGATAGACCATGGAACAGATTGTACTTGAAAAGATATTATCCGTAAAAATCTTTGAGAACTTATGAATTCTGAAAGAATAATTGCAGGATTATTCATGACAAAACAAGATCATGATGTGCGAAATTTTCGCAGAGAACAATGACATAAAAGAAAGGGGCGAACCTTTATGGCGTACACCCTAGTTCGCGAATAAAATTTCACAAGAGGCAAATGTAAGACCTAAAGTACGTCATATTAGGGAGTACCTGTTACATGACTCAAGGAAAGGCTATACCGCTACCTGAACCTGAGTCATGGAGATTTGGGGTCAATAAAACCCACCCGGGAGAGGCACTTTGGATTCTCAACTTAAGCATATGACTTAGGTTGGGCGACTAAGGTAATAAGGACTCTCCCAAGGAGTGCAGATCTGATCAAGGCGCCGAGGTACACGGTTGAGTCAAGAGTGCCGAGGGCGTTTGAAGCGTCCTTGCCATTCTTGACAAGTCTTGGCTTATATTGCACTCGGCCTGAAGAAAACCCCACTTAGGGTGCAGTCTCATAACCATAAACCCTGTAGGTAAAAGGGATAAGAGGCTGCGAAAACAACTGGTTGTTGTTAAGACTGGATGGGAGGAGCTAACCTTGTATGGTATAAGTACGCCTCCTTGAAGGGGCAACCAGGGGAAGATAAGGGCGGAACCCTCCATTAGGGAGCTGATAATTGTCTTAAGACGCAAATGTCATGAGGCTTATTGTTCGCAAGGATAATTAAGGGTTGTCATATTTGTGCAACATTCCTGAAGAGACAATAATACAAAAGAAAAAGTTAAGATGAGATCAATGGGTTTTCGCATGAAAGTGCGAAGACGTCCTGCGATTTCATCGCAAGACGGCAATGTCATGGGACTTTATTTTAGCAAGAATATTTAGGCCTGTCATATTGTCGCAACATTCCTGAAGAGGCCATAATACAAAAGAAAAAGTTAAGACAAGATCAATGGGTTTTTGTATGAAAGTGCAAGGACGTCCTGCGATTTTGTCGCAATGACAAGAGATGGCATAATAAGACCTTTAATTAGGAAGGCAAAATAAGACCATATAATAAAACAAACTAATTATAAGCATTTATAACAGATTATTTTTCGCAAGAAAGATAATGAGAGGCAAGTATGGGAATCGATATACAAGAAGCATTATCTTTCTTATCAACAAAATATTAAAAGAAATAGTTGACTCCAAAGTCGATTGAAAAATGCAACAATATTGTTATTAGAAAAAGATAGTGTTTCTTACTACCTTCTCATTCGCAGACTTCCTTTTATGAACAACAACTTTATGCTGTGATTTGGGATTGTTAGCATTCTGAACTGAAAATTTGGTGTTGGAGCCGCTTTTGCTGAAATAACAAGAGTATCGGAATCACATAAACAACATCACATAAGGAAATAAACAAGATCAATTTCAAATATATAAATTTCAGCAAAATTTATAAGGAAGAAAAAAGAAGACTAACCTTGATGAATCCATGAAAGATGATAGCAGGGAAATTATCTTGAAGAAGATCACGAACTATGAAGATCTAATTTGAAGATGAAGAAGAATTTAAAAAGATTGAAGAAGAAAGAAGAAAAGTTGCAACGATGGAGTTTGCAGAAGAACGATGAAGTTGCAGAGAGAATAAAAAGAAAGAAGAAGAGGATGAAAACAAATATATATGGAGGGAATTTTTCCTCGAGAAAATAAACGCGGTTAATACGGAAAGATTTAAGCGGTTAAAAAATAACGGTTACAAAAGACGTTTCGAGAAATAAATGGAAGAAAGAATACGTGTGATAAATGCAGAATATGAGAAAATAAGCGGTTGCGGCATTTCTCACATCATTCTCTACTTTGCAGAGAAGATATGAGAAGAGGCAAGATGTAGGATCAGAATCTCGCAACAGTTATGTCTCAGCGAAGTTAACAATGGTATTGCACAAAAGCGTCGCAGAACAATTTCAGAAACGATATCAGCAAGGATCATGAGAAAGGTGTGATAGTCTTGCAAAAATTAGAAAGCTTGCGAAGTCAACATTTGTAAGGTTGCGATAATGTCGCAAACCATATCCGAAAATAAAGGATAGATTAGCTGTCATCCACTATGTATTTCCCTTATAAATAGTCATTCGAGTTGTAAAGGAGAGAGAGATCTTTTTTGAGTGAGAGATAAGTAAATAGGAGAGAGAAAGTTGAGAGAAGATATCATTCTTGATTTATTTATTTTCCTTGTAAGAATATTCAGAAATTAATCAATAAAATTAAGAGTGTAAACCTAAAAATAGGCTGATCAACGATAAAATCATACGAGGGGTGTTTTGTAGGATTTTCTGCAACTACACAGAAAGTCGTCGATTCGGCTACATTACTGAAGAGATCATCTTGTGTGTGAAAAACAAAGGCTCTACAAATAGCTAAATCCTCTTGTTGAGTGAATCTAAAACCACGAACTCTGGGAGGCATTTTTGTAGATGATTTGAGAGTGAAAAATGTGTAGAATGTTGTCATATACCTGACATGATGAGAAGAGGGTGTCCCTTATCACATTTAGTGTCAATATTTAGTATTAGGATTATTAGTAGTAATTAGCTTATTAGTGGGTGTTTTTATAAATTGTAAGGGTGTGGGCTGATGTAACCACCTGAGGGCTGTTTAGCCGTTGGATGCTAGGTAGTGAGTTAGGGCTTTATAAGCTACTGAATCTGTAATGAAACCTGAATCGAATTTTAATCAAAACAAATCGTTATTTTGATTTCAGGATGTTCATAAGAGCAGAAAAACTTGATTCTTTGAATCAAGTATTTATCCTGTCATTGTACATCCAGGCACATGCAAATTGGTATTAGTTTCGATCCATTGGGGATTTGTTGTATCGAGCTAGTGAGAAATGTGCATCCTATAGCCATTTACTTGATTTGAAGAGAAAATATCAAGATCTTCTTAATGAGGTACCTTCAATACGTCGCAATTATCGTCGTTGGGAAATCCATAATCAAATCTCTATCGCCTATCTTCGATGGGATTCAATTAAATTACCACCATTAGAACAACAATTCCTTCATCGAGTTGTCAATACGGGAGCTACGCAGGAGGAGGAGGTTTTCAGTGAAGAATTGGTACCTAAAATCAGTCAAGTTATTACTCCAAATTCACTTCCTGATGCTACTTCAGATTCAATTTTGGATTCTGATTCTAAAACCGATTTAGTTACTGATTTACACTACACCATTTTAAGGTATTAGCAACATACAATAGATGTTGCTAAACAGGGTCGCAACAGGCTTTCGTTGTTGCTAATGATGGTGTTGCAATTTTTAGCAACGACATGAGCTTTGTTGCGAATCGCGGTCAGCAACGGAAATTCGCAACGGAACTTGCCGTTGCTACATTTTTTATTAGAAACAACAGTCTGTTGTTGCTATTCTGTTGCTAATTATAGGAATACCCTTACCCGGAACTAGATACTGTTGGTTTTGGTTCTAATTTATTAGTTCTAGTTCTAATTTAGCAACAGAGCACTGAGGTTGCTAATTTTTTGCAACCACAAAAATAAATGGTCAAGTCTATGTTTATTGACCTAGTCAAAATTCATTACCCACATTTTCCCCCCTGCAATTACCCAGTTCCCCATATTTCAACATCCACACAGATATACCAACTACAATGGCAATACAAAACTGATACAAATGTAGTTGAGAATCACCACTGGTAATATTATCATAAAAGAAAGGATTCTTCAATTGAATGTACACAAGTAAACTTATGTATGTTGTGACTGACATACAATATTCGATCTATGTTGATGTTTTTAAAATGAATGGGTAACCTAGTTTGTGTCAACTGACAGAGGCATTGAAAAACAGGGAAAGAAAGACTAAATATCACCAGAAGTATCACCAGACTCCGCTTGCTTAATCAATCTCCTCAGCAAAGATTCAACTGCTTCTAAAATATCACCGGAGTACTGCTTTTTGACTTAAGACCAAATACCTGCATAATAACCAACTTGATGTTTCAGTACTGATGTCACAAACAAAAGACTAAACCACAAGTCAAAACCATGTAAAGCAAATATCAACAAACTCTGTTATAAGTGAACTAAATGGAGATGTATGAGAATAAAAGAACAATAATACAGTCTCTATTGTGCCAGACGCATTAGCGGACAAATAATGGACAATAATGTCTAAATTTTCAATTCGATGTAGCAGATCGAAATAATGAAACATAAAGTTATTCTTATAGATGCTATCAATCATTCCTTAACCAGGCTCCCCAACCCCACACACACATACCCTTACCCTAACACACGCATTGTTCAAGGACTAAATCTTTTTTATTTACAAGAATACACTAAAGGCCTTTACCTTATTCACCTTTGTCAGGAGCGCTGTTAGGAGTGCAATCTGCTGATGGGGATCCTACAAGAACAGATTCATATAGAGTTAGCAAATGCCCTTGTTTTCTACTTGGATAGATATACCGGACCAGAGAGCACGGACATTAGTAAGAATTCAAATGCCTTAAGATTTAAGAGATCATGAATTTATAAGGCCACCAACACTTTCAGCGCATACATAAGAATTTATCAAAACATTCAAGTGCATCCCAGGAAATCACTAGGCTAGCTATGAGGACAAATTGGTCAGATGGAGATGATCCACGGACTGACATGTTACTGATGATGAAGTAAATGCAAAATTGCCACAATTTCGATCAAAAATTGGAAGTCCCACGTTTAGAATTGTTTACCCAATCCAAAGGAATAGCTACAATCGAAGTGTTTGGTGTGAATACCATACCAAAAACTATGATACAGGACAGTCAAGGCAAAATCGAAAAAGAAGAACAAAATAACGCACAGATGAATAATGTATTTAAAGATGATCTTTAGAGGAAAATAAGAAACAACACATGTGGAGGTCAGCGCAGATTCTTATGTTGGCTGACTTATAAACACGTATACATGGAGGCAGTACAATGATAAAAGGACTTCATGCATACTTAATCGGTACTTCATAAACAAGAAAAGTGAGAAGAAAGTATAACACACCCTGCGTACAATTCGAACAAGGATATTATGAAGAATATCCATGTTTCAGAAGACGTAGAAGATCTCATTGCAGAGGAAAATGAGCAAGTCTCAATCACTTTTCAGTGCACGAATGGAAGCATCTTTGTCAACATCCGCAATAAAACTTCAATTTTCCAGCGTTCTCTTTCACCAAAAGCGCGGAGATGTGATTCTATAGAATTGATCACCAAAAAGTTTATCCTTGTCAATTAACAATTTATCGAATCATCATTTAAGTTCATACCTCAACAACCTCAGCAATGGACGATAAATACTGATAATACTAATGCCGCAAAGCATAAGGTACACAAGCAGGTGTCTTCTGCGAAATATCAAGGTTTTGGTCTGTAACCTGCAAGAGGGGTATTAAGTCAGTAAGTATATCTTCTTACAATAAAAATGAAAACAAAACCACAATTCAAATAAAAATGGCAGAAACAGCCAAGAAATGATGGAAAACTATATCACTCAACCTAAGTGCACTAATGATGCTTCATCGCGATGCAAATATACTATTTTAGAATCCTATGCAAGCAGCAACGATGAGGAGACATGGTAAAATAATTTTGTGTATGCAAATGGAGATAATCTTCACATAAAGTGAAGAAAGAAGAAGAGTAAGCTTTTTGTGTTCGCCTTGTAAGGCGCCCAACACCGTTGCTGCTTGCACAGGATTGATAATATCAACAAAACACAGGACAAGTGGATATCCTCATGACTGCAACAAACAAAACTAGCTTGAGACCACGGATAGGAAGATAAAAAACTTAACTATGTGCAATAATAACGAATTAACTTACATGACGAGACTCCTTGCTCATAGGTGTTACTTCTTTAAAACCTACAAAAAGAGCAAGATAACTGCAAACCCAAGTGAAGGTACATCAACTGAAGATATATGAAAAAAAGCGTCAGGAGGAGGAAAAGTTCTCAATAAACAAAAAAAGACATTAAGATAAAGTCTGCTGATAAAAAGGATACGAGAGAATTCACGTTTTGTCCAATTTGCAGGCAACCATTCGACAAATAAAGTGTTAGATGCATCTGGATGGACAACATATTTTGCATGAAGCCGTTTCTTGCATTTCCTCAAATTCATTGAACCTGGCAATAAAAACTACGCTAACCCTGTAATAGATCCAAAGCAATATATACTACGCTTGGTAAGAATACGACTTTGATCGATGAATGGTAGTTTAGGATACCCTACAAAAAGAGAATCTCGAGTAACTGGTATAAATGAGATTTTCAACTCTCCCATAAAACATATATCAAGAACCCAAATATCCAGCACTCTACACAAGAAATTTAAGAATCTAACCTTCCATGCAAACCTCTTGCCAATCTTAACGACTTTAACACTACGTATTTTCGAGACCATAGAACATACCAGTCGGATAAAAATCAATAATCGGTGAAGTTGGGTCGCTCATCAATTTCCTATAGTGCTCAAGTAGCGAAGCAAACTGCACAAAAACTGGGACATCAGAAAAACTATAATCTAAGAATATCTCGAGCAAAGGAAGAAGACACTGATACAACCTTGCAGCTGGAAAGACACCCATCATCTGATTGAATGGTGAACCTAATTCAAAGCCTATCTGCAGCTGGCCAATATCCTTGATATCAGAGGCCAATCTAAACGACGGAGCTTGCTAAATGGAATTCAAAATCATGCAACTCAGTAATCCAGCATAAGATACCATACCAAATATCCAAAAAAACACCCTTATGTAATGAAATGTAATTTCACTTACTCTCCAATTACACAAGTAACAATCATAATCTGAGCCAATGGCTTCGGTATCCTCACGATTCGACCACATCTTTCATCCTCACGGGGAAAATAACAGGGAAATTCATTACCAGGTGAATTATCTACCATTCATCACAACACAAAAATTAAAAAACTGGACCATTTCATCAATCCATACACAAATCTCCATGAACAATGTTATAAAAGCTTAAAATACACAGAAAAAAACTTAACCCCCAGTCTACAAAAACACTAAGTATTAGAGCAAGTATGAGCTCCCATAAGCTACAAACTGAATCATGCAAAAATCAGAATAAATTCTAACTAATTCTCTTTTTGACATAACTAATACCACAAAATTACATTAGACAGTAAACTGAAAAAACCCTAATTACAGATAGTATTTTTTTTAGACAAAGATGAGAAAATAGAACAAAAAACAGAAACAGAAACCAAAATCTAACTTATCATGATTTCTTAGTTATTTACTCAAATTGAAAACAAACCCTAAATCTCGTAAACCTTAAATCGAAAAAATTGGACCTAAATCAAAAAACTAGAACAAAAACATGACATTATTACCTGATTATCAGATCGATGCTTCCAAATGTCACAGATGACCTAAAAGCTCAGAGCAATGCTTCCAACTGCAATATAAATTCAAAATGAAATCCATTAGCAAACATAAACCTAAACCCAACATATACACAGAACAAAACGATTATTACCTGTTTATCGAACTAGGGTTGTTGTGGTTCAATCGATTTTGTGATAGGGTATCTGAAGTTGATTTTGATGACTTTATGCTCTTGATTAAGAAGAAGTCAATTGAAGAAGAGACCAGGGTTTGCTTTTGAATCTAACAGGGGGTTAGTCCTCGAGTAATTTCGGGGGAGTTGAGTGTATTTTAAATCTCAGGGATTTTGAGAGAGTTTGAGAGAGTGTAGGGAGTTTGAGAGAGTTTTGTGTTTTTGAGTGCAGGGAGTTTGGGGGAGTGTAGGGAGTTTGAGAGAGTTTATTAGAGGGAGTTTGGGGGAGTTTGAGAGAGTTCACTCCTAACTCATTCTCTTTTAAGAAACAATAAACCCTTATTTGCAAATAACAATGATCTTTAATCAAAATAAAAAAATAAATGAAAATGATCATATCTCTGTATCAATATTATGTTATTTTTTGCAACGAGATAATTTTTTTTCCCTTCAATTTAACGGTCTCCATACAATTCTAACTCCCTTTGTTCACGAACATTTTCCTACATATCATCCGCTATACTCTTTCTCCATGCATTAGCTTCTTGGCGTTGTTGTTCTTGAGTTTGTTGTATCAAAATTTCATCGTCATTTACAAGCGTTGATGGATGGCTATCTTCCTCTTCCTCTTCCTCGACCGGAAACTCATCTGAACGGCATTCTTTTCGTAAGAAGTTGTGTAGGCCTGCACAAGCTGTCATTATCTCCGCTTGCACCTGATACGGAAATGGAGGTTGAGACTTAAAGATCAATAAACGAGACTTCACAACATCGAACAATCTTTCAACTACATTCCTCAAAGAAACATGACGCATGTTAAATAATTCTTCATCCTTTTTCGCATGATTACCCGTACCAGAAAATTCTTTCAAATGATAACGTTGGCCACGAAATGGTGTTAAACAATATCGTCGGTTTGCAAACCCACCATCCCCCAAGTAATATTTACCTGAATAAAACACAAAAAGAAAACTTCGTCAAGTAGAACCCGAATATAACTTAACCAAAAAACTCAAAACTTCACATTAGATAAAAGTAAAATTACCTTGCAGTATTTTCAGTCCATTTCTTTTTGTCATTGCGTCGTTAAGTATTTTCGAATCATGAGCAGACCCTTCCCATCCACTGAGCACGTATATGAACTCCAAGTCAAAGTTGCAAACCGCTAACACATTTTGATATGTAATTCCATGTCGATTCCGATAAACGGCTACGTTTCTTTTCTCTACCATTGTTGGGATATGTGTACCGTCCATAGAGCAATCCTTAAAGTAAGGATAACACGCAGAGCTACTTAGCCAAATTGTTAATCAAAGAAAATCCCTTAGCAACTCCTTGCAACAAAAGCACCGTATGAATTGGCTAAAACACGTCATACGGAATGATGTACTCCACTGTATTGAACTTTGGCATATAGAATAGAAGAGAAGTATGTGTCTAAATAAGAGGACTTAACAAGTGATAGTGATTCTCCATGACACCCATGCAAAGTAGCAAGCCAAGTGACAGTTTCATATTGTCAATTATTTGCAGTAATAATACTTACCTGATCCCCTTGAAATTTTTACAGTACACTTACAACTCAATATTACACAACACACTCAAAACTCATAGCATTCCAACGGTTCATTAAAAAGATACATTACTCAGAACCGACTACTTTCAATACGTGCATACAGAATTCAGTTCCGGATTTCTCACACTTTGGTGTACCTAAATTGATCAGAAATTTATGAAATTTATATAGTAGGAAACCTTCATATATGCAAACATCATACTAAAATTTCAGCTTTGTCCGATAAGCGGAGAATAAGATAAATAGGAATCAGTCCCCTATTCGGGATTTAAACTCAGAAGACCATAGTCATATATTGTGCAAGCTTTGCAGTAGCAAACGTGACCTGATACGCGTGAAATATTTACTGTACTTATATAACAAGGTAAACTACGACATACTCAAATTTCATCATATTCCAACGGTTGAATTTAAAGATATCATTATAACAAAAGCACCGTATGAATTGGATAAAACACGCCAATACGGAATGAAGTACGCCACTGTATTGAACTTTGGCATATAGAATAGAAGAGAAGTATGTGTCTAAATAAGATGACTTAACAAGTGATAGTGATTCTCAATGACACCCATGCAAAGTAGCAAGCCAATTAATGCATGATGACATAACAAATTATGAAGATAGCTGTAAAGGAATTCTGTTTCACCGAAACACAGTTTCAGATTGTCCAATATTTGTAGTACTAATACTTACCTGATCCTCTTTAAATTTTTATGGTACACTTATAACTAAATATTCCACAACACACTCAAAAATCATAGTATTCTAACAGTTCATTAAAAAGATACATTACTCAGAACCCGACTACTTTCAATACGTGCATACAGAATTCAGTTTCGGATTTCTCACACTTTGGTGTACCTAAATTAATCTGAACTTTATGAAATTTCTACAGTAGGAAACCTTCATATATACAAACATCGTACTAAAATTTCAGCTTTGTCCGATAAGCGGAGAATGAGATAAATAGGAATCAGTCCCCTATTCGGGATTTAAACTCAACAGACCATAGTCATATATTGTGCAAGCTTTGCAGTAGAAAACGTGACCTGATCCGCGTGAAAAATTTACTGTACTTCTATAACAAGGTAAACTACAACAACTCAATTTTCATCATATTCCAACGGTTGAATTTAAAGATATCATTATAACAAAAGCACCGTATGAATTGGCTAAAACACGCCAATACAGAATGAAGTACGCCACTGTATTGAACTTTGGCATATAGAATAGAAGAGAATTATGTGTATAAATAATATGACTTAACAAGTGATAGTGATTCTCAATGACACCCATGCAAAGTAGCATGCCAATTAATGCATGATGACATAACAAATTATGAAGATAGTTGTAAAGGAATTCTGTTTCACCGAAACACAGTTTCAGATTGTCCAATATTTTTAGTACTAATACTTACCTGATCCTCTTTAAATTTTTATGCTACACTTACAACTCAATATTCCACAACACACTCAAAAATCATAGCATTCCCACGGTTCATTAAAAAGATACATTACTCAGAACCCAACTACTTTCAATACGTGCATACTGAATTCAGTTCCGGATTTCTCACACTTTGGTGTAGCTAAAGTGATCCGAACTTCATGAAATTTCTACATTAGGTAACCTTCATATATACAAACATCATACTATAATTTCATCTTTGTCCGATAAGAGATAAATAGGAATCAGTCCCCTATTCGGGATTTAAACTCAGCAGACCATAGTCATATATTGTGCAAGATTTTCAGTAGCAAAGGTGACCTGATCCGCTTGAAAAGTTTACTGTACTTCTATAACAAGGTAAACTATGACATACTCAAATTTCATCATATTCCAACGGTTGAATTTAAAGATATCATTATAACAAAAGCACCGTATGAATTGGATAAAACACGCCAATACGGAATGAAGTACGCCAGTTTATTGAACTTTGGCATATAGAATAGAAGAGCAGTATGTGTCTAAATAAGATGACTTAACAAGTGATAGTGATTCTAAATGACACCCATGCAAAGTAGCAATCCAATTGATGCATGATGACATAACAAATTATGAAGATAGCTGTAAAGGAATTCTGTTTCACCGAAACACAGTTTCAGATTGTCCAATATTTGTAGTACTAATACTTACCTGATCCTCTTTAAATTTTTATGGTACACTTACAACTCAACATTCCACAACACACTCAAAAATCATAGCATTCTAACAGTTCATTAAAAAAGATACATTACTCAGAACCCGACTACTTTCAATACGTGCATACAGAATTCAGTTTCGGATTTCTCATACTTTGGTGTACCTAAATTAATCATAACTTTATGAAATTTCTACAGTAGGAAACCTTCATATATACAAACATCATACTAAAATTTCAGCTTTGTCCGATAAGCGGAGAATGAGATAAATAGGAATCAGTCCCCTATTCGGGATTTAAACTCAGCAGACCATAGTCATATATTGTGCAAGCTTTGCAGTAGCAAACGTGACCTGATCCGCGTGAAAAATTTACTGTACTTCTATAACAAGGTAAACTACGACAACTCAAATTTCATCATATTCCAACGGTTGAATTTAAAGATATCATTATAACAAAAGCACCGTATGAATTGGCTAAAACACGCCAATACGGAATGAAGTACGCCACTGTATTGAACTTTGGCATATATAATAGAAGATAAGTATGTGTATAAATAAGATGACTTAACAAGTGATAGTGATTCTCAATGACACCAATGCAAAGTAGCATGCCAATTAATGCATGATGACATAAAAAATTATGAAGATAGCTGTAAAGGAATTCTGTTTCACCGAAACACAGTTTCAGATTGTCCTATATTTGTAGTACTAATACTTACCTGATCCTCTTTAAATTTTTATTCTACACTTACAACTCAATATTCTACAACACACTCAAAAATCATAGCATTCCAACGGTTTATTAAAAAGATACATTACTCAGAACCCAACTACTTTCAATACGTGCATACAGAATTCAGTTCCGGATTTCTCACACTTTGGTGTAGCTAAAGTGATCCGAACTTCATGAAATTTCTACAGTAGGTAAATTTCATATATACAAACATCATACTAAAATTTCAGCTTTGTCCGATAAGAGATAAATAGGAATCAGTCCCCTATTCGGGATTTAAACTCAGCAGACCATAGTCATATATTGTGCAAGCTTTTCAGTAGCAAACGTGACCTGATCCGCGTGAAAAGTTTATTGTACCTCTATAACAAGGTAAACTATGACATACTCAAATTTCATCATATTCCAACGGTTGAATTTAAAGATATCATTATAACAAAAGCACCGTATGAATTGGATAAAACACGCCAATACGGAATGAAGTACGCCACTGTATTGAACTTTGGCATATAGAATAGAAGAGAAGTATGTGTATAAATAAGATTACTTAACAAGTGATAGTGATTCTCAATGACACTCATGCAAAGTAGCAAGCCAATTAATGCATGACGACATAACAAATTATGAAGATAGCTGTAAAGGAATTCTGTTTCACCGAAACACAGTTTCAGATTGTCCAATATTTGTAGTACTAATATTTACCTGATCCTCTTTAAATTTTTATGATACACTTACAACTAAATATTCAACAACACACTCAAATATCATAGCATTCCAACGGTTCATTAAAAATATACATTACTCAGAACCCGACTACTTTCAATACGTGCATACAGAATTCAGTTCCGGATTTCTCACACTTTGGTGTACCTAAAGTGATCCGAACTTCATAAAATTTCTACAGTAGGTAACCTTCATATATACAAACATCATACTGAAATTTCAGCTTTGTCTGATAAGCGGAGAATGAGATAAATAGGAATCAGTCCCCTATTCGGGATTTAAACTCAGCAGACCATAGTTACATATTGTGCAAGCTTTGCAGTAGAAAACGTGACCTGATCCGCGAGAAAAATTTACTGTACTTCTATAACAAGGTAAACTACGACAACTCGAATATCATCATATTCCAACGGTTGAATTTAAAGATATCATTATAACAAAAGCACCGTATGAATTGGCTAAAACACGCCAATAAGGAATGAAGTACGCCACTTTATTGAACTTTGGCATATAGAATAGAAGAGAAGTATGTGTCTAAATAAGATGACTTAACAAGTGATAGTTATTCTCAATGACACCCATGCAAAGTAGCAAGCCAATTAATGCATGATGACATAACAAATTATGAAGATAGCTGTAAAGGAATTTTGTTTCACCGAAACACAGTTTCAGATTTTCCAATCTTTGCAGTACTAATACTTACCTGATCCTCTTTAAATTTTTATGGTACACTTACTACTCAATATTCCACAACACACTCAAAAATCATAGCATTCCAACGGTTCATTAAAAAGATACATTTCTCAGAATCCGACTACTTTCAATACGTGCATACAGAATTCAGTTACGGATTTCTCACACTTTGGTGTACCTAAAGTGAACCGAACTTCATAAAATTTCTACAGTAGGTAACCTTCATATATACAAACATCATACTGAAATTTCAGCTTTGTCCGATAAGCGAAGAATGAGATAAATAGGAATCAGTCCCCTATTCGGGATTTAAACTCAGCAGACCATAGTCACATATTGTGCAAGCTTTGAAGTAGCAAACGTGACCGGATCCGCGAGAAAAATTTACTGTACTTATATAACAAGTTAAACTACGACAACTCGAATATCATCATATTCCAACGGTTGAATTTAAAGATATCATTATAAAAAAAGCACCGTATGAATTGGCTAAAACACGCCAATAAGGAATGAAGTACGCCACTTTATTGAACTTTGGCATATAGAATAGAAGAGAAGTATGTGTCTAAATAAGATGACTTAACAAGTGATAGTTATTCTCAATGACACCCATGCAAAGTAGCAAGCCAATTAATGCATGATGACATAACAAATTATGAAGATAGCTGTAAAGGAATTTTGTTTCACCGAAACACAGTTTCATATTTTCCAATCTTTGCAGTACTAATACTTACCTGATCCTCTTTAAATTTTTATGGTACACTTACAACTCAATATTCCAAAACACACTCAAAAATCATAGCATTCCAACGGTTCATTAAAAAGATACATTACTCAGAACCCGACTACTTTCAATACGTGCATACAGAATTCAGTTCCGGATTTCACACACTTTGGTGTAGCAAAAGTGATCCGAACTTCATGAAATTTCTACAGTAGGTAACCTTCATATATACAAACATCATACTAAAATTTCAGCTTTGTCCGATAAGCGGAGAATGAGATAAATAGGAATCAGTCCCCTATTCGGGATTTAAACTCAGCAGACCATAGTCATATATTGTGCAAGCTTTGCAGTAGCAAACGTGACCTGATCTGCGTGAAAAATTTACTGTACTTCTATAACAAGGTAAACTACGACAACTCGAATTTCATCATATTCCAACGGTTGAATTTAAAGATATCATTATAACAAAAGCACCGTATGAATTGGATAAAACACGCCAATACGGAATGAAGTACGCCACTGTATTGAACTTTGGCATATAGAATAGAAGAGAAGTATGTGTATAAATAAGATGACTTAACAAGTGATAGTGATTCTCAATGACACCCATGCAAAGTAGAAAGCCAATTGATGCATGATGACATAACAAATTATGAAGATAGCTGTAAAGGAATTCTATTTCACCTAAACACAGTTTCATATTGTCCAATATTTGTAGTACTAATACTTACCTGATCCTCTTTAAATTTTTATGGTACACTTAAAACTCAATATTCCACAACACACTCAAAAATCATAGCATTCCAACGGTTCATTAATAAGATACATTACTCAGAACCCGATTACTTTCAATACGTGCATACATAATTCAGTTCCGGATTTCTCACACTTTGGTGTATCTAAAGTGATCCGAACTTCATGAAATTTCTACAGTAGGTAACCTTCATATATACAAACATCATACTGAAATTTCAGCTTTGTCCGATAAGCGGAGAATGAGATAAATAGGAATCAGTCCCCTATTCGGGATTTAAACTCAGCAGACCATAGTCA